>NC_056520.1:2969122-2988007 GCF_014905685.2 Nematolebias whitei
GTTTAGGATCTTGGTTAGATTTAGGAACTTGGTTAGGTTTAGGGTCTTGGTTAGGTTTAGAGTAAAAGGTCTGGTGGTTAAGTTTAGGATCTTGGTAGGTTTAGAGTAAAAGGTCTGGTGGTTAGGTTTAGGATCTTGGTTAGGTTTAGGGTCTTGGTAGGTTTAGAGTAAAGGGTCTGGTGGTTAAGTTTAGGATCTTGGTAGGTTTAGAGTAAAAGGTCTGGTGGTTAAGTTTAGGATCTTGGTAGGTTTAGAGGAAAAGGCCTGGTGGTTCAGTTTAGGATCTTTGTAGGTTTAGAGTAAAAGGTCTGGCGGTTAGGTTTAGGATCTTGGTTAGATTTAGGATCTTGGTTAGGTTTAGGGTCTTGGTTAGGTTTACAGTAAAGGGTCTGGTGGTTGGGTTTAGGGTCTTGGTTAGGTTTAGGCACAAGGGTAAGGGGGTTAAGTTTAGGGTTGGTCCTTTGGGTCAGGTGTAAGGTTAGGCTTAGGAAATGGTAAATGGTAAATGGATTGTACTTATATAGCACCTTTCTATCTTATCCAGATACTCAAAGCTCTTTACAACAATCTGTGCCTCATTTACCCATTCATTCAGCACTCTACTAGATCTCTACAAAGCTAATTGAACAAATCATTGTAAAGAGACTAATCAGAGCTTTACCTCACATTCATACACATATGGGACACACATCGGAGGCGATGAGGGGTTCAGTGTCTTGCCCATGGACACTTCGGCATGTGACTGCTGGTGGATTCGAACCCCCAACTCTTGCAATGGAGGACGACTGCTCTAACTGCTCAGCCACAGCCGCCCCAGGAAAAAGGTTACATAAGCTGAAAAAAATACGAAAAAAAGACACTTCCTGGTTTACCCCTGTGCAACGCTACCCATCATCAGCGATATTAACAATAACAACATACCTTTAAACCCACTAGGAGGTAGGCAGGACAGTCGCACCGCTACATATGGAGATGATAACTAGTAACGGCCATTTAGTGGGCTGATAAGATCCGAAGCCGCTCAAAGAAGTGGGTAAAGATAATGGATGGATGGTTTTTATTAGTGGTGTCCCAATACTGATACTGATTTATGCATCATACCTGATACCAGCCTCAAATACTCATAGAAACAGCTGAAACTTCAGACTGATACCACTTTTACACTTCGTGACGTTATTTCCTCTCCCACTTCGCAAGTAACGGAGCGCAAAAACAAAGTCTGTGGTGTGGAGATATTTTCAGATAAACAGGTGAAGTTAAGACAGTAGACTTGAGTTTTCCTATTACAAGAAATGTGTTAATGTTTAAGTACTAATTAACTACTCTGGATTGGTACTCGGTATTAGCAAGTACCCCGGCTTAAGTACTAGTATGGAGACACCCCCAGGTTTATGGCAATTTTTTTGATCTAATGTGACATACTCTGAACATATTTACTCATTCTACATAGATTTTAGGTTAAACTAGTACAACGATGTCCCCCATCACTGACGGATTTGAATAGTGAATGTTTGTTTAGTTTTCTAAAGGAGTGCTTTTCTGGACTGGAATTGAACAGGAAATGCAAGTACCGTACTTTCCGCCGTATAAGTCAAATCAGCTGCATTTCGCCACGCTGCCCCAGTGAAATGCAGCTGATTTGATCATTAAAGTGCATTTATTAAGGAAAAGCTCAACTGAGACACACCTTTACTATAATGTCGAGCAAACAATTGTTTTTTAAGCGTTAATCTTGTTAAATTATTTTTAAAGTCCTCCCGTGCACACTCCCGTGGCCGCCACTTGGCAGCCAATCAATTTTTGGCACAACACCGCCCCACATTTCCAGGTGGTCAACGGTGACACATAGTAGATGCAACTTAAACTGTAAAGTGACGTACTTACGTTTATTTTTTCCTTCTTTATTAGGCATATTTGGACTGATGCGACTTAAACGGCGATGCGACGTGTACGGCAGCAAGTATGGTAAACCTTACATTTTAGTTGCAAGGTATTCAAGTGGGTAGGTGTTACACTGTGTAGAAGAACACCTTTTTACTGACGGCGCAGAATGCCAAACCTTGGCCAGTAAAAGGAATACATTTATCCACTAACAAGTGCAATGGCGGACCCAGAACATAGCCTTGGCCACCGTAGATTAAGCTACAGCCACCCCAGTTATTTGAGGAAAATATACTTTTAAGCAATATAAAATCTAGAAAGTATAATTTCCCTAAATGATAGGGTAGTTGGTTTACATATGGTAATTGTAACAAAATGAACACAAACATAGTAAATATGGTGGTGGCCATCTTGGATTTTGACGATTTTTCGATAGTGACAATTCTTATGTCTAGACCCAGCAACACACCGAAATGGAAGTCAGCACGTTGCTAACTTTTTAAGTTATCCAGCTCACAACACAGACGAATGGAATGTCCAATTCCGCCTCTTCGCTCTGCGACGAGTGAAAATAAACTTGAGTGATTAAGATCAACTAAATTTGCAGTTGGAATCTGATAGCGTGAAGTCAGTTACAAAGCACGTCTTATGGAAATTAATTAGCTCGACTTTAAGGGCGTCAGAATAAATAGCTTCGTCCTTATCCGGCCTTATTTTCTGATGTAAAAACTTCCTTTCTCACTGGTTACAGATGCCTTTCTCACATTTACGTACCAAAACTTGATTTACTGAAAGGTCATCCCCGTCTATACGCCTAATTATGATTGAACACTCTCCGAGATGCTTTTGTCCTAAAGTTTCAAACTACAGATAAAAAAACATGTCTAGACAGGCAGTAACAAGCTTAGGATGATTAACATTTTTCAAGTAATTAGAGTGATTCATCCTTTGTTGACTATGTACATAAACTTGATGGGAGTTCATGGCGAGACAGAGATGGTAAAAAAGGCTGGGAATAAAAATTATTCAAAAGTATCCACTGCCTGAACATGTATCTTTTTCTTTCAGTCTGATGTTTTCTAATTACTTCAAACCACCTTATACACCCTTGTTTTTGTCGTTACTCTGAGTACACCAGTAAATATCCATCCATCCATTTTCTTCTGCTTATCCGGGGTAGGGTCACGGGGATAGCCGCTTAAGTAGGGAGGCCCAGACTTCCCTCTCCCCAGCCACTTGGGCCAGCTCCTTTGGGGGAATCCCAAGACGTTCCCAGACCAGCCTAGAAACATAGACCCTCCAGCGTGTCCTGGGTCTTCCTCTGGGTCTTCTCCAGGTGGAACGTGTCTGGAACACCTCACCAGGGAGGCGTCCAGTTGGCATCCTAACCAGATGCCCGAGCCACCTCAACTGGCTCCTCTCGATGTGGAGAAGCAGCGGCTGTACTCCGAGTCCATCCCAGATGACTGAACTTACCCTTTCTCTAAGGGGCCCAGAAACCCTGCAAAGAAAACTAATTTTGGCCGCTTGTATCTGAGATCTCGTTCTTTCGGTCACAACCCAAAGCTCATGACCATAGATGAGGGTGGGAACATAGATCGACCAGTAAATCAAAGAGCTTCGCCTTTTGACTCCGCTCTCTCTTCACCACGACAGACCGGTACAGCGCCTGCTGCACCTATCCACCTATCGATCTCCCGCTCCATTTTTCCCTCAATCGTGATCAAGACCTCGAGATACTTAAACTCCTCCACTTGTGGGAGGACCTCCTCCCCGACCCTGAGAGGGCACTCTACTCTTTTCCGGCTCAATGAATATTCATAAATAAAAAAAATAGAAATGTCAAGAACATGGCTGGAGATATTTTGTCATATAAAAGGGCTAATTTGGATAACTCAGTAAAATACTAAGTGTGATTAAATAGTTGCTATGAGTCAGGGAGATGGCAGCCAAAGCAGATTAAACAAGACAAATGTTAGTAGTTTCAATTTTAATTGTTAAGTAATTTGAAAATTGTTCCATTGTTGTAAATCACCGTTTACCCAAAGCCTTGTAGAATTGTGAAAAACCCCACCCACCACCAAAAATGCAGGTGATAATGTCCTAATTTGTTTGTTAGCAAAATATCACGTAACTCCGCGTCAGATTTTAATTGTACTGTCAGAAAGTAATCAGTGGACGCACATCTACAACAGCTGTAATTGACTCCGTCAATTAACTCAACCACCACAGCTAGGCCACCAAAAATGGCTATAACTCAATCAATTTTATAGATGTTGAGTTAAAATTTGGTGTGGTAGTAGCCGAGAGTAATGCTCAACACGTACTCCAAGGGCGAACAGATCGTGTGATTTTTATTTAAAACTTTGCGATTATCTACTGGAGTCAACCCTGTTTGTTCATCTTTTAGGAGTCCATCACAGGGCATGGAAATACAATATTTAGCATGAGACATTTTGCTAACAGACAGGGTTAAAAAAAAAAAACTGCCAAAGATTTAGGTAAAGATATTGTTCAACGTGTTGAGTTCAAACTACACATTTTGGGATGACTCAACTACAGTTTTAGTTCATTAAAAAAATAGCCCTTTTTGTGTTAGTTAAGGTAGTTAAGGTGTTATCAGTGCTGACCATCGTGAATCTGATCGACTCAATGGGTTAATCACATGTAGACATACAGCCAATAATTACTTTCTAAAATCTGTCCAGTGTACGAGATATTTTGCTACCAGTAATGCCAGTGTTAAGTTTTACATGATGCAAAACATGAAGAAAGTTTAACTCAGGTATTTTAAGTCCAGTTTTTACTCAACGTGAAGTGGTTTTTGTCCCCAGCGCAGATCTATAAAGGAGGATTTGGAAATACAGTGCTAGGCCCAAATAAAAAAGGTCACACACTAATGTTTCGTTGGACCGCCTTTAGCTTTGATTACATCATGCATTCACTGTGGCGTTGTTTCTAGAAGCTTCTGCAACGTCACAAGATCTATTTACATCTAGTGCTGCATTAATTTTTCACCAAGATCTTTCATTGATGACTAGAAACCAGGCATGATGGTGCTTCACTTCACCTGCCTCTCCTCTTACCCTGATGCACCATCACTCTGGAACAGGGTCAATCTGGACCCATCAGACCACATGACCTTCTTCCATTGCTCCAGAGTCCAATCTTTATGCTCCCTAGCAAATTGAAGCCTTTTTTTCCCAGTTAGCCTCACTGGTTAGTGGTTTTCTTAAGGCTACACAGCTGTTCAGTTCCAGTCCCTTGAGTTCCTTCACATTGTGCGTGTGGAAATGTTCTTTCACTATTAAACATCGCTTTGAGTGCTACTGTTGGTTTTCTTCCATTTGATTTCACCAAACGTTTAAGTGATCACCGATCACGATCATTCAGGATTTTTGTCCGGCCACATTTCTTCCTGGAAGACGATGGGTCCTTCCAGTTTTTAATAATGCGTTGGACAGTTCTTAACCCAGTTTTAGTCGTTTCTACAATCTCCTTAGATGTTTTCTCTGCATGATGCCAATGATTTGACCCTTCTCAAGCAGACGGACATCTTTTCCACGACCACGCCATGAGTCTTTCCACGTGGTTGTTGAAGAAATTGCATCAGTTGAGGTTAAATAACTTGTTGCAGCTGAAACATAATCACCCATGCAGTAATTATCCAACAGGAGGCTCGTACCTGTTTGATTAGTTAAATCCAGGTGGCCACTTTTCTTTTGGCCAGGCCGTGTATACGAGCGTGATATAACTAGGCCTGTCATGATACGTTTTGCTGGGCGATTAATTATCTCAGAAATTATTGCAATGAATTATATATTTTTGAAATTGGACAATGAGTATTTATTGTCCAATTTAAAAAGAAAAGTTGTTAATTTGTTTTGAATATAGTGCCTTTTTTGACCACTGGATGGCAGTATAAGACTGTTTAAACCGAAGGATGGATAATGAGGGAGTGAGCAGCGTGTCTAAGAAAAATGGGAGGGAGGCAACTTGACGTGACATGGGCTGTCTCTCTTTGGTTCTCAAAATGGCGGACGCTCGGTGTGGTTTGAGCTAATAAAAAAAATAGCAAACAAGTTCTCAGCTTCTTTTTGCAGAGAAAAACAACTTTTTACACGAAGGTACGAGTTTCAACCGCGAATTTTGGAGCTTCGATAAGACGGGAGTTTTTTTCTTGAGGTCGGCCTGTTAGCTTAGCTCGTAGCTTAGCTGCTTTTAACGATTCAAAAACGTGATTTTAGACAGTTAAAATTTATTTCAAAGAGAAGAGAGAAAGGGAGGGGTCAGTGAAGAGCACCAGAGTTTAGCCTTTCTGTCATCCAGTGTCTTCAGTAGAAAGAGACACGAAGAAACGATAAAGCCGATAAATGAAAATAAGTTAGATAATTTTCATTTATCATGTGATTAATATATTGTTTATCGCAACAGGCCTAGATATAACAAAAAAAGTGAGGTACCGCCTTCATACATCTCCTCCTACATGTCTCTGTGTGAGTGCAGCTACAGCGTGCGCTCTCGGGACATTATTACCTGCAGTGTTCCCTCAGTGAGGACTGAACTAGACAAAAGGACCTTCTCCTACTCCGCTCCTGTTTCCTGGAATATCTTGCAAAAAGCTCTGAAGCTCTCGACCTTTGATCTCTCTAAGTGGCTTTAAGAACCTGTTGGACTCCTGGCAGGGACCAACGCAGACGTGTTCCTGTTTTTAGTTTTCTACATTCACCTTAGCTGTTTTTTGTTACTTTTTTTTTAGACATCTTATTTGTAAAAAATATATATATGCCTTTTTATAACTGTCTATTGTTGTAGCTGTTGTCCACTGTTGTCATCATTCTTTGTTGAAATCAGGTCTCTTGTAAATGAGTGGATAGATAGATAGAGATAGATAGATAGATCAGATTAGATCAGATTAGATCAAATCAGATTAGATTGATCGGGCACCTCTATTGTTAAGTCTATTGACTTTTCTCGACTGCTGGTTACGTGCTTTACTGAGAACTCCAGTCCATGCCATCATAAATATCTTAACAATGCAGCCAACTTATTATAAAACCTACTGCATCTCATTGCTGATTAAGTGGAATCCAGAGAACTCCTCTGCAGGTTTTTTTTTATTTAAAACAACTTCTGTAGAGGAGGGAAACCTCGAGCTTAAGCGCAGATCACTGACTAATGTATTTCTTGGGGCACAACCAACGCTGCACATTTGGTATAAATATTTATGAGTGAAATATTTATATCTGACAGACCTGGGAAAATTAGGCTGCGCTCGACTTTTCAAACCCCGCAACGAGAAGTCAAAATACAAACACGAGGAGAGTTTGATTTCCTCCCAGTTACGGGTCTGTGCCAAACCGAGTGACACCTGCAGTGGGTATGAGAGGCATTTTGGCGTCTGCTTTTGTGCACATGTAAAGCTAATTTCACTACTTTGCTTGTTTCCTGTTTGTTCCAAAGACAGAAAGACCCTTAAAGTTAAACAAAAGGCACTCGTTTGCATACATGGTTGTTTATTGAGTGTCTGTTCACGGCGGTTTGAGGCTAAATGAAAAATGATGCTTACGGTTTTCCACGGAACAAACGGCCTCCGGTTTCTGAGACAAAGACAAATGATTTATTTGTGTTTGGTCTGTTAATCGTGGTAAAACAGCTTTTGTCAAGGTGGTAAAAAGAAGAGAGTTTACCCAACGTGATGTCTATGAGGGAATGTCATAAAATAAAGGGTTTGGGAGTCTGTCAGAAAACTGAATGTAGAATACCATTCTATAGTGAGACGAACGGTTCCCTTAAGAATCACAGTAATGCCCTACTTTCAGGAAAGAAATCAAAGTTTTATTTTTCTAATCTTGGAATGGGATGCACATTAATATCTTTCTGTAAACTTGTGCAGAACAGATTGTTGTGGCCAAGCAGCATCTGGTGCAGCTCAAGGCTGAATACCTCACAACGCATTGCGTCCCACGGCCTTGGGTGCTGGCATCGCTCAAAAAGCATCAATATATCGTTTTGAGAGTCATTATATTCCAGTGCTGAGCTCAGTACTTTTAACAACCGTGCTTTTGCCAAGGATAAATACGAACAATAGTCATTAGTTGTCTTTTTTGTTGCCTTCTGACAGACAGATTGACAGTAGGACGCGTCTAATGCTCTCTGGATCCCTAACCCATGACTCAGACTTTTGGAAACAATTTATAGAAAAGTTAAAATCCACTCCTGTCAAATAATGTCTAATTGTGATGCCTTTCCTGTCAGAATGGTGCATCTGAAATGGCAATTATCAACTTGAGGTTGAAATGTGACATCACATTGAACCAAGGTTTAAAAAGCCAGAAATCTGAAAATGTGCTAGGGTCACTTCCTTGGCTTGATGTTCCTGATGACAAATGTCCCATCAGCCCTCACTCTCAGGGTCAAATGTTCTAGTGTTGGTGAAATCACCTGTGACCAACGTCCGGCTTTATTTAGTCATTTTACTTTTTATTTTTAGTAAGTGAGGTGCCAAACTTCCATTTTAGTGTATGGCTGCATCGAGATGTAAGAAAGGCATGAGCAAAAATTGGTTTGCCAGATCACCCCCCACCCCAAATGCTCACCACCAAATAAATATGTAAACTGGCAACCCCATGTAGTTTTTATATTGTTTAAAAGCATTGGTGTCAGTAGCAATTGTAATGGGGGGCACAGGGGTGGTGTTGGTGGTGACGCCGTGGGTTTCGGGGGGATCCTCACCCAGAAACATTTCCTGCATTCTGGTGTTAAACATCAATGGTTACCTACAAATGAATCAACACTGATTCAATAACTATTTCAGAGAGCGGCACAAGATGTAGCATGACCAACAGCTCTCCTTGTATGAATACAGCACCCCCCCCCCCATAGAAAACTGCCGGTACTAACCCAGCAGCCCACAATACAGACGTGCTAGATGCTACAGACATAGTGCTCCACTTCTCTCATGCATCGTCGCATCCTAACTTCCACCTCCACCCCCCAACCTGGTCAACGACTGCCAGCACTAACCTAGCGGCACGCAATACCGAGATGCTAGCTAAGATGCTACAGGTGCTCCACTTCTCTTATGCATCGTCGCATCCTAACTTCCACCCCCACCCCCCCAACCTGGTCAACAACTGCCGGCACTAACCTAGCGGCGCGCAATACAGACATGCTAGCTAAGATGCTACAGGTGCTCCACTTCTCTTATGCATCGTCACATCCTAAACCCACCCCCCCCCCCCCAACCTGGTCAACAACTGCCGGCACTAACGTAGCACTAACTAAGCTAGTGTGCAACACAGAGGTGTCTTCCCCTCCTCCCCCGCCCCGTAAGTGATGAGTGTCCTGCCAAGTCACTTGGAGGTAACAGTGCATGCAAGTGGTGAGCTGTTGTAGGTAACCAGGAAAACCTGGAGTGGACTTTTAGTGGTTTGAGTAATCTCCTATTAATCAAGTGGAATGGATTCATACATGAAGAAATAGAAACAGCGCTGGGTGAACTATTACAGTATCTAATGGTAAATGCGAAGGGGTCCAATTGTATTATTTTAAATGTGAGGGGGACACGTCCCCTTCACATATAATTAAAGTGACATAAATGCTTAAAAGTATAATTTCCTCACGTGATTCAAGTGGCTGAAGCTTAATCTATAGTGGTGAAGGTCACCAGTGGCCACCCACTGGTTCCACCGTTGCACTTGGGTGGTGAATTAAATTGCTCCCTTGGTTTGCCAGGACCCGTCACTTTATTCATCTACAGTGCAACTCCTACTCACGTGAATATCTTCCGCCAAAAACGTAAATCATCATCTCATGTAACTCTCTCAGCGATGGGAGGGCATCGGCGTACCGCCTGTTTATTTGTTGTTTATCTGTCCTTCTTTGTTTTGAGGTTCAGTATAAGCGACTGGTGCAGGTCCCGATGAACAAAAAGACTCGATAAACAGCCACTTAAACTGAGCTAAAACCAATATCTTGTCACCATTATCACATTCTTGTTTGTCTCGAACACCTAACATGCATTAGAACCATTCCACGAGTCCTCAAGCCGTTTCCATTGTTTCTGAAAAAGGTGCTCTCTTCTATAAACCGTCAAGTTAGTCCCGCAATCACAAATGGCTCAATAATGTCATTTATATGCCTATTAAATTGCTTTAGATGTTAAATGGTTTTCTACATTTTGATTCTGCGGGGAAGACGAGAGCAGAAAAAGAAGTGGGGAAACAAGAGGAATTAAATTAGAGAGGACACAGTAGGGGGGCGGGGAGTGAAATGGAATAAGGTGCAGCAAAGTAATGAGGGGCATTAATGTGAAGTGAAAGATTTAAAATGGAAGAGAGGCACGCCGGATGAGGGGAGAAACTACAAAACGGACCACGATTTTGGTGATACGGGACTTATTCCTGTGTCAGCAAATCGATACGTGCCGACTCTCGTAATCGCAGGTAATATTTTAACATCTCATCGAGAGGCTTCAAAGTTTCATGTTCGCATAATGCTCGCTGTGATAAAAACCCTTCTCTAACATAAAGCCACACCACCGTTAGTCATTACCCGTCAGAATAAAACCAGAAAAACTCTTACTTTTGGTTTTTACTCCCTATTCTTTGGACTCATAAAACTTACAAACTACACCAAAAATAAACAGTTCAACAGAGCTATGAATGTATTTTTATACATATTATACAAAGCTCGTCTGTCACAGTCTGCTGTGCTTAATTTTAGCTGTCTTTGATTGGTGATGTTCACCAAGAGGCAGATTTATAAACGCGAAACTGTTTTATATGCAGGAATATGACACGTTTTACCCAAAATAGATGCAGTGTTTCAGCAGCCATGCCAGGCCCAGGGTCTCAGTTTGCATGCTAAGTGTTTGCAGTCTGTGATTATTGCATCCAAGCCTAATTTATGCTTATTTCTTTCCATCTTCTCTTTGTTAATGCTGTCTTCTGGGATCAGCTGGCCTAATGAATCCTCAAAAACAACAAAGCCTTCTAGTTTTAAGTATCCAGGCTTTCATTTTTATTGTCTGTCGCCGTTTGATTCCTTTCCTTTTGTGGCTTCATTTGTTGTTGTCCATCACGACTACTATAAATCCTCAATCATTCAGGCTCTCTACACCTTACTCATGGCATTTATAAAGATAATTTTCGTCTGGGTTTCAAAATAAACTACCCAGGTGACAAGCAAGAAATTAAAAAATGTGAAAGAACCATGGCGTGTCAATGTTACAGAGGGACATGACGATTTTAGCTTGGCTAAAAACTTTTTCAAAATACTTTAAACAGTTAACAGAAAAAAGTAGAAAGTGTTGGAAGTTTATTGGCGACAGGATCAGATAAAACCAAACGGACAGAAAAAAAAAACCATAAAAACGGCTCCATTGTTGTTTTGGTTTCAAGGCCACAAACAGAGTTTGCCTGCACAAAAAAGCTACATCATCGTTTCTCAAAGGTTTTGTATCTGAAGTTCACAACAATAAAAACTGAGCTTTGAATACTTTTTGGTGATTTTAAAAAGAAGAATCTCAGGTTTCCATACAAAAGAAAGAAGAAAAAAATAAATCACACGTGAATGTAGGCCTGTCACGATAAATTTTGCTGTGCGATTCATTGTCTCAGAAATTATTGCGATAAACGATACTATTGTTTGAAATTTAATAATAATTAATTGTCAAATTTTAGAAGAAATGTAGATTTGGTTGGAGTGTAATACCTTTTTTGACCACCTGGTGGCAGTATAAGATTGTTTGAACAAAAGGATGGATAGCTGAGCAGTGTGTCTCTTTAAGAAAAATGGGAGGGAGGCCCCTTGACGTGACATGGGCTGACATGGCGGATGCTCTGTGATTTGAGCTCTTTAGCATTTGTCACCCAAAGCTTTTAATAAAAAAAAGTCGGTAAACAAGTTCTCAGCTTCTTTTTGCAGAGAAAAATGACTTTTTACACGAAGACACGGGTTTCAACTGTGAATTTTAGAGCTTCGACAAGACAGAGGTTTTTTCCCCGAGGTTGGCCTGTTTTTGGATCGTTAAAAGCAGCTAAGCTAAGAAGCTAAGCTAAGATTTTCGATTGTTAAAACAGATTTTAAAGAAAAGAGAAAGGGAGGGATCAATGAAGAGCACCGGAGTTGAGCCTTTTGTCATCCAGTGTCTTCAGAAAGAGACATGAAGAAACGATAAAGATGATAAATGAACATGACAACGATAATTATCATGCATCATGGGATTCATTGATTCAATGTTTATCGCAACAGGCCTATGTGAATGTTCAATTCTAAAAATATACCCAGAGTTTGGTAGATTGGCTCAAGACTAGTTTGGATCAGACAAAACAACGTCTAGCTTAAGGTGTTAGTATCCAAAACACCCAGGTTTTCCCTCTGTACGCCACGACGGTGTGCACGTCAACCAAGGGAGATGTCAACAAGATTTCATGATATGGACTTGTTTGTTTGGTGGCTACAACGCACATGGGCAAAAAGTGCTTCTTGGGTTGAACGCATCAACAGAATGATGTCCTTGAAAAATAATTTTAATGAATGTTAATATTAAACACACAGTGTTTCCCCTAGGTTACCTGCCTTGGCTGGGCAAGGCAATCTCTTCTGTGATTTTTGTCGACCTGGGGGGTGGTGGTGAAGGAAATGGCTCAACGTGAGGGAGACGAAGCACTACCTCTGTAGCTTTTTAGCTAAAACGTTTGCATTATTCACAGCTAGCTTAGCGCTCCATCAGTGCCGGCAGTTGACAATGAGGGGGAGGACAATTCGGTAGGCAGGGCGCTCCTTTCTGTTGACAGGGCGAGGCACATTCCTTGTATAATGATGGGTTTCCCGTAGGTCACTTGCATTGGGCACTCATATCTTTAGAGATTTTTGTTGAGGGGAAGATGGAGACACGTCAGTGTTGTGTGCTAGCTTAGTGCTATATTAGTGTGCTGCCAGTTGTCGACTGGGGGTGTGGAGGGTGTTGCTTGTTGTGGGTGAAGGACAGTGGTGGGGAACCCTCCTTGGATAACAATAGGGGAAACACTTAAATATCAGGACTACTAAAATAGGCCTAAAATTGTTATTTACCAGACTTGAAAATGTTACAGCTCTTAATAACGAATAACTTCCAATTCGTATTTGCTCATCGAGAGTATGTTTGATATCCATAGAGTGCTGCCATGTAAAAAAAAAATGCATAGACTATGCTAGCTATGCGTTGTCCCTACCATTATCCAAGGACGGTGCCCTGCCCTGTCACTAACCGAGCGCCCTGCCTACCAAATCTCCCACCCCCATGCAACTCCATCACTTTCGGATGGGGAGCGGAGATTGTAGACGCTCAGTTAGCAATACTAACACTGCGCTCCGCTCCCTACCACCCAGTCAACCCGTCGAGAACTGACGGTACTAACAGCGCTAAGCTAACCAACCCAGCACGAAATACTAAGATGTAGCGCTTCTCTTCTCGCCCACCCCTCGGTCGACAACTGCCGCCAATAATAACGTAGCATTAGGCTTCTCCTCTCCCAGGCAACAAAAGAAACCTAAGACATGAGCGCCCTCCCATAGAAGCAAGTAGCCTAGGGGAAACACTATCAGGGCATCCTTGTAAAAGAGATTGATGATCTCAATGGATTTCTTCCTGGTAAAATAAAGGCATAAATAAATAAATCATTTAGGAAATGTTCTTCTTGAAACTTTCTTCCAGCATAACAACCTTAAGGAAATTATTTGTAACTCCAAGTCTGGTATAACCAAGTCAAAATGTCTATCTGGAAACCAACCCTTGCCTTCTTGTAGGCTACATTATGGTATAACGCCACTTATCGAGAGTTAGTGACTGTAAAAGAAAAGAAACCACAAGTCAGATATTGCACCAGATGCATAAAAATGGGGAAAGCACTTCCTGTTTAACGAGTCATTGAACTGTGAAACTGAAAGTAAATTAACATTTTGGGGTGACAACTTTATTATGGTTTTCACGTTAGCATTTATCAGGTTGCTACAACGATGTACCCAAGCTGAAGGCCAAGATCTTATAGCCAAGGTTCGCCACTGAGGAATACAACACCGGCTGTGTAAAGGGAGGTGTTTTGGGTAAAACAATGGTTAAAAAGATTTGGTGCTCATCTTTCTTCAAACACAATAATATACAGACCCACATCTTAAACTCTTAAAGTAATACTATAAAACGGCCTCAGGCACTCAAAGGCCGTACACGTTATTGCAAACAATAATTCCCCTCAAATAACCCTTTTATTATGGCAATTACTTGCTCGTCTCTATTTTTAAGTCGCATTTTATTTGACTGTTTGAGTTCCATTGGAAAATACAAAAGCTGGACAAACAAGAAGCATGAAAATGGGTTGAATTCTGTGTTGAAATTATTCTGTAAATTGTGATAATGCACTCTGCTATTTCCAAAGGTCACAATGGTCTGTTTATTAGCAACATGGAAACAGCTTTTCTTTGTGGAAAAAATAAATTTTGTCTTTAGATACCTACTAGATATTTGGAAAATACATGGTGTATACATTCACCAGCCACTTGATTAGGTTCACTATAATCAGCTACATGGCAGCAACCTCTTACCTTTAGATATGTTGACGTGGTGAAGTCGTCTTCATCACGTCGACATGTGCACACTGTCAGGGTAGCTAGCAGGTCACATGACTGAAAACTATCCATAGTACCCCAACGGTATTTTCAACATATCTGGACAATGATTTTGTTCCACTAACCCATAAAGTAATAGTAGGACCTGCAGCTCCATAAAGCGTCACCCCGACAGCCAAACCCATCTGCTCTCTGATTGGATTGTTAAATATTTGATTGACATGACATTGACCAATCAGCTGAGAGGAAGAAACATCCGGTCATACGTCATACAGCGCGTGACGCATAATAGATGCGACTCATACGGCGAAGCGACTTGTGTTTTTTTCCACTTTATTAGACATTTTTGGTCTGATGCAACTGACGCGACCTATGTGGCAGAAAGTACGGTGTTTATTTTCATTTTAAAATTCAATTATGTATCCAACAAACTGGCCTAATTTTTAACTTTATGCTTGTTTTACTTCATAATAGGATTGAATGTCCAGAGGACCAGATTGAACTTTTATGGATTTTTCCACTTGGATTATTGAGCATGCATCAGGATATAATAGGATATAATAGGATCCCTTATGAATTGTTTCCACAATTTAAAAAAAAACCTCATAAGCCTGCATACTTTTTTAAAATTTTTATAAAATTGGTCAAAAAAAGGTATTTTTTTCTTCTATACATAAATACAGTCTTTTCTTTTGCCATAAAACACAACAATATCAATAAATATTAATAATAATTTGATATTTTAGTTTCATACTAGCACACCTACTGGCTGGGAAAGCCCCCTCTAACAAGCGTGAAGTGGGCCGTGGGCCACCAGTTGATAACCACAGTTTTCGCAGGTTTTGTGGCTCCATAGACTTTTGTTTTAGTGTGTAAATGGGCAGAAACGGCTCTTTTGATCATAACGGTTGCAGACCCCTGGTCTAAACAATCCATCAGTGCACAACAATCAAACGTTTTAGGCCTGATGGTCGACTTGCTACTCACCAAGTCAGTCTGAGGACAACCAGGCCAAAATGGTTAAAAAAAGGTTTGTAAGCTCAATCATCCAGGTAGATTAATCACCAAAAAGCATGTCATCCGGATGGGTTCTTCTTGAAAGAAATGTTTTGTGTTTCATCATGGTTTTATCTATCTGATAGATTCCAGTTTTAAATGTAAATAATAAATCTTCTTCATACACAAAAGTTAGGCATGGAGTTCCTCAGGGCTCAGTGCTTGGGACAATACTCTTTACTTTATATATGCTTCCATTAGGTAAAGTTATTAAACAGCATGGGACAAAATTTTCACTGTTATGCTGATGATACACAGTTATATTTGTCCATTAAACCCAATGAATCCAATCAGCTACTTAGACTACAAGCATGTCTTAAAGACATAAAAACCTGGATGACCCTTAATTTTCTCCTGTTGAACAGACAAGACTGAGGTTTTGGTTTTTGGACCTGAGCACCTTAGGAATGAATGTTTCAGTCTTTCTCCCTCCTTAGATGACACTAATCTGTCCTCCAGCTCTAATGTTAAAAATCTTGGTGTTATTTTTGATCAGGACATGTCTTTTATCTCCCACATTAAAAACGTTACTAGAACCTCCTTCTTCCACCTGCGTAATATCACTAACATTAGAAACATCTGATCTAAAGATGATGCAGAAAAACTGGTCCATGCATTTGTCACGTCTAGACTGGACTATTGCAATGGTTTATTATCTGGGTGTCCAAATACTTCTTTAAAACGTCTTCAGTTGATCCAAAATGCTGCTGCCAGAGTCTTAACTGGAGTTACTGGGAGAGATCATATCTCTCCAGTTTTAGCTTCTCTCCATTGGCTCCCTGTCAAATCCAGAATAGAATTCAAAATCTTACTTCTAACCTACAAAGCTCTCAACAACCTAGCTCCATCTTATATTACAGATCTTGTTGGTCCATATTTTCCTAACAGAGCACTTCGCTCTCAGGCTGCAGGTTTACTTGTGGTTCCCAGAGTTTACAAAAACAGAATGGGAGGAAGATCTTTCAGTTCTCAGGCTCCTCTCTTGTGGAACCAACTTCCAATCTCTGTCCGTGAGGCTGACACATTGTCCAGTTTTTAAACT
Source organism: Nematolebias whitei (assembly GCF_014905685.2). Taxonomy (NCBI): domain Eukaryota; kingdom Metazoa; phylum Chordata; class Actinopteri; order Cyprinodontiformes; family Rivulidae; genus Nematolebias; species Nematolebias whitei. The sequence continues at coordinate 2,985,711 of NC_056520.1, forward strand.
TTCCTTTTTGATAAATCCTATAGTTAGGGTCGGCTTGGGTTTCCTGAACTGTCCCTTAGTTCTGCTGCTATAGGCTTAGACTGCTGGAGGACAAACTGACCACACTTTTCACTCTGCTACTGTCTTTACTTACTCTGCTCAACATTTGTAATTGTTTTTCTATCCTTAACATGGTTTTTTTTTGTCTTTCAGATACACCTGGACCTATACCTGGACCTGGACCTATACCTGGACCTATACCTGGACCTACCATTCTGTGTTCGTCTGTCTCTCCTTCCTGTCCTCTCAACCAGCCGATCAAAGCAGATGGTCTCTTGTCCTGAGCTGGTTCTGCTGGAGGTTTCTTCCTGTTAAAGGGAGTTTTTCTTCCCACTGTCTCCACTGTGCTTGCTCAGGATGGGAGACTGCAACGAAGCCAAGATTCAACTTGTCTGCTGGATTCCTTAGATAGAGAACTTTACTGATTGTCTTTTATGTGAATGTTCCTGTAAAGTGCCCTGAGACAACTTTGTTGTGATTTGGCGCTATAGAAATAAACATCGACACCATCATCCGAAAGACTTCGTCAGTCTGAGGCCTGCCACAAAATATTACCGTTTTTTAAATTCATTTGCAAACCTTTCCATTAGTAACTTGTGTATTTTTCACAAACACAGTCCTGTTTTACTCACCATTCCTATCCACACATGCACAGAGCACAAACTTACTTTACATGGTTACAAAACTACCGTCTTTTTCATACATAAGGTGCACCGGATTATAAGACTCACTGTAGATTTTTGAGAAAATAAAGGATTTTAAGTGCGCCTTATAGCCTGAAACATACGGTAATTTACAAGCACAGATATCTATGACTGGAATTTGTGCTCATACTAAACAGACTGGTCTGGGTATTTCAGAAACTGGTGATCCACCATGATCTTTACACACCACCATCTCCGGGGTTTATGGAAGAGAATTAGAGCCGATGTGCAAAAACAAACAAACAAACAAACAAAACTGTCTTGAATTCTGGTTTTAATCTCAGAATTCTGAAAAAAAAAAAAAGTTTGGGAATAAAGCCAGAATTGTAACTTTAATCCTTGGAGTTCGTGGATTAAAAAGCAAGAATTCAGAGAATAAAATCAGAATTCAGGAAAAATTAAATAAAATAGGCCCTAATCCTCTTCCGTAAAAAAAAAGCCTGGTTGAAAAAGGGGAGGAAGTATCTAATGACTGGCAGCAGTGTGGACAAAAGAAGCTTCATTCATGTCAGAGGTCCGAGGAGAACGGGCAGTTTAGTAGCTCTAATAACCATTTGCTACAAATAAAGGTCTGCAGAGACCATCTGTGAACACACAAGTCCAACCTTGGACCAGAAAACTGAAACTGAAGCTTCAGTTCACACAGACTGACTAAAGTTGCACAGTAAAGACCATAAACTTTGCTGTAGAAGTCCAAGTTTTTGCATAAATTAGCATGACTACCACTTATATGGTGAAGTGACATATTTATGTTGTTTTTCCATATTTGTAACCAATTTTTGGCTCAGATCTGACGATTTCATTCATGCTGACATGGGCGATATTGAACACTACCATTTTCAGCCACTAGAGGGCGCTCGACTAATATGGCAAGCCAATTGTCTCATTAATAGGTAAAAGTGGATTTTAATGAGACACTTGGCTTGCCATACAAAGCCACCTTCGTTGTTTTTAAGTGTTAATCTAGTTAAATTCTTATTAAAGTCCTCCAGTGCACGCTCCAGCAGCTGCCATTTGGCAGCCAATCGATTTTCGGCACAGCACCGGCCCACATTTCCGGGTGGTCAGCGCCGATGCATAACAAACATGGCGCGTCAGCGGGGACGTATAATAGATGAGACGTACACGGCAAAGCGACATATTTGTTTTTTTCCACTTTAGACATTTTTGGACTGATGCGACTTAAACGGTGGTGCGACGTGTACGGCGGCAAGTACGGTAACGTAAAAAAACATGCTGAATGTAGCTGAAAAGGAAGAACGAGCCTGTATTAGAAGAAGAAAGCAGAAAGAACACATTTCTGCTGAATTGGGTTTAAATAAGCAGAAACGAGCACAGAAATTAAGAAGCTAACTAAAAAAAAGAAGAAGCTGAAATTAGCAACAAACAATTGCTGAAAAGGCATAAAGAATCTTAAACTACCAGGAGAAAGTGGAAAGACCTGAAATGAGCTAAAAATAGTGTAATTAGCTGAAAAGGCTAAAAAGAGCATAAAACAGTTAAATATTAGCTGAAATAACTGAAACCAGCAGAAATAGGCTGAAAGGAGAAAAA
>NC_056520.1:2988017-3002410 GCF_014905685.2 Nematolebias whitei
TGAAATAACTGAAACCAGCAGAAATAGGCTGAAAGGAGAAAAACAAGTTGAAATGAGCAGAAAGAAGTTAATTATGCTGAAAGTAGCTAAAATTACTATAAAATTTTGAATGTATATGAAAACAGCTAAAATCATCTAAAAATGCTAAAAAGGTAGAACAAGCTTAAATTAGCTGAAGAATATCCTGATGCATGCTCAATAATCCAGGTAGAAAAATCTAAAAAAGTAGCTGAAGAATGCAGAAAGAAAACATTTTTGCTGAATTGGGTTTAAATCGGCAGAAATGAGCACAGAAATGATGAAATTAACAAAAAAAAAAGTTTAAATTAGCATAAACAAATAAATAGATGAAAAGGCATAAAGAATCTTAAACTACCAGAAGGAAGTGAAAAGACCTGAAATGAGCTAAAAATATAGTGTAATTAGCTGAAAAGGCTAAAAATAGCATAAAACAGCTGAATAGTAGCTGAAATAACTGAAACCAGCAGAAATAGGCTGAAAGGAGAAAAACAAGTTGAAATGAGCAGAAAGAAGTTAATTAAGCTGAAAGTAGCTGAAATTACCATAAACATTAGAATTTATGCAGCTGAAAACAGTTCAAATCAACTAAAAATGCTAAAAAGATAGAACAAGTTTAAATTAGCAGAAGAAAGCAGAAAGAACAAATTTGGCCAATTAGGCTGAAAGAAGCAGAAAAAGAGGAAATTATCTGAAAAAAAAGCTGAGATGATCAAAAAATAAAACAGCTGAAAAGCAGCTAAAAAGTAGAAAGAAGCTTAAAAAAGGATGTGGAGAGAGAATGTTTTTGTTGAATTAGGCTGAAAAAAGTTTTGAGAGCAAAACATGTGGAAAAAGCTAAAATTAGCTTAAAACAGCTGAATAGTAGCTGAAAAAGCTGAAACTTGCAAAAAATAGGATGCAAGGAGCATAAGCTGAAATTAGGAGAAATAAGTTAGAAAGAGCAAAAAACAGCTGAAAAAAACAGCTGAAATTGGGTGAAAGTAGCTGAAAAAGTTTAAATTTACAGAAGGAAGCTGAAAGAAGCTAAAGCAGAACAAAATGTGAAAGGAGCAGTAAAAGGTTGTAAACACATCTAAAGAGTTGAAGGATGGAAAATGAGCTCGATTCATTTTCTGAGAGAAAAAAAAGGCTAAATATTTCAAAAAGCTAAAGTTGCACCAATCCCAAAAGTCATAGCAGGATTGTCCTGAACGAGCCGAACGTTTCGATTCATGATTTGTGGAAATAGCAAAAAAAAAAAAAAAAGTTGCGGAATTATAAAGATGCTGAAAAACGTACAGAATAGGGATATAAACAGGAAAACAATAGTGTGAATGCTTAATAAGCATTCACACTATAAAGGTAGTTCTGAGGCAAAAGGGGATCAAACCCAGTTCCAGTAAATGGCCGGTCAGTGTATATTTACAGTTCTTCCTTTAAATACACACAATTTATGTATTTTATGTTCAATGAATGTTTAGGCTTTACCCAGCGTTTGGAAGATCAGCAGCGTTCACCAGCAGCAGTTAACAACCTCTGTTTAAACGATTCACCCCCCAAGACGTTGGAGCGTCTTTAGCATGCCAGAGTTTAGGTTCACTTAAAACTGCTGATCACATAAAAGTAAATCTGGCACCCAACGAAGCATTTCAGTTTAAAAGGTAAAAAGCGCCTTGAGCAACTTCCGCCTCCAGTGCAAGTCGCTCATTTTAAAAAAGGTCACCCGTAACAGGTTTGTACGCAAACTAGGGATTCCTAATTTGAATATAAACGTTTCCCGACTCGACGTTTTACATCCAACTGAGGATGTTGTTAACGACACTCTTGCGGCCGTCTTGTTCCGGAAATAAATGAAATGCAACAAAGAGCGGTGACCTTCTGAAGCTACAATTAGGTAACCTTTCCAGTTTTGTTCCGTGTCTCAAAATGAGTCACATCACTGAAGGTCAAAAATAAAAATGGGAAAGTTCCCCAAATGTATAAAAAAAAAACTTGCGCAGGGGGAACATTTCACATGCGCACCCACACACCGAGACTAGAATAAAAGGGCACTAAAAGTGACGTGTGACATCTGGGGAAATTCTCCGTTGAACGTGACAAAGATTTATCTGAACCCTGAATGCTAAACAGGGCTGTCGCAGAACTCGGTACACCATCGTCAGAGCAGAGACGGCCTTCTCATTCTGCTCAAATTCCTAGTTTCACCCATAAACAAAAGTACTAGCTTCAGAAAAATGGAACAAAAAGAACCTAAAACGTCCAGGAGTCTTAAAATTCGTGGGCGTGTAGTATCGTTTAAAGAATCAAAAGCGTCCTGTCAGCGTGTCCAGAACTGAGTCACTCTTTTATTGATGTTAAAATGATTACGCAGCGTCAAGGATGTTGTGGCAGAGTGATCGAGTCCGCAGAGATGCTGGCAGCTTCTAGTGATGCCTCTGACACGTACATTTTACTCTGTCAGAGGAAATGTGTACTCTAACGTTTATGTTTTTATTGACCGGGCTGAAAGTCCGTCGCAGGAAATTTGGACAAAGTGTCAACTCCTGCTTGAAGAGATTTCTGCCATCTGATTGTTAGCGCCATTTTATTTCTAATCATTTGGCCATCCATTGTCACTTGCGGTGCCCTAAAAAATTGCCAATACCCAGCATTAAAGGAAAACGTCTATGCTTCTTGCGGCACTCTACTGTTCTACTGGAACAAGGGAAGATTATAATGGTTCTCCAGGGCCAATATCCTGTTCACCTCAGCTGCTCCAAACCGGCCCGACACCCACAACAACCTGTTTCCCTTCCTCTAATGAGATGGCAATACATAGTGACACCTAAAAGTTTGTGACCTTCCTATTTTTCTGCGATTTGTTTCAGAAAGTTGGATTGATAATGGGTAAGCCAGAGAGACGACTGTAAAATACACTCCCCCAAATAAATAAAATAAATAAACACCCAGAATGGTTAAATATAATTTGGTTCCTATACAGACAAGTGATGGATATGTAGGGTGTCTTGAACAAGTATTCATACCCCTTGAACTTGTTCACCTTTGTCACGGTACAACCACAACCTTCCAACACCGCATGTACTGGGAATATGTGAGATAGACCAACACAAAGTACCACGTAATTATCAAGTGGAAAGAAACTGCTCTTGTGTTCGCCAAATGTTGCATTGGTATTCAGCCCCGTTTACTCTGAATCTACAACAGAGGGATCCATTCCTGGTCCTCGACGGCCACTATCTTGCATGTTTTTTAGGCTTCTCTGGTCCAACACGCCTGTTTTGAATCAGTGAGTAATTAGCGGTGTTGTGAAGAACATGAGGAGGTAATTCAATCTTTGGAGCAAGGGAACAAGAAGGACAGTTTTTATAGAGTTTGAATCCCACTTTGGGTTTGCACAAGGCCGGATGGTTGTTTGGCATGTGATGTGAACAAATGTTATAAATCGATGGTAGAGCCATTGGTTACGTGTAGGTACACACATTGTGAAGGTTCAGTTCCTCCAGAGCCACAAAAACCCTCACCAAGGACCAATCCAACTAATGTTTGTTCTTAGTGAGTGGGGCAGAGATGGGGTAAAGGTAGTGCGGCCGACTTGGGACCAGAAAGTCGCAGTTCAACTCCCCGCCATTCCCACATGTCGTGGTGTCCCTGAGTAAGACTCCCAATCCCCAATTTGCTCCCTGGGGACTGACATAGCTGCCCACCGCTCCACGTGTGATGGGTCAAATGCAGAGAACTAATTTTGCCATTGTATGGGAACATGCACTGCCTGGCCCAAAAAAAAATTTGCCACCCCAAAAAAAAAAAGTCACATATTAATATTTCGTTGGACCGCCTTTAGCTTTGATTACATCATGTGTTCACTGTGGCATTGTTTCGATAAACTTCTGCAGTGTCACAAGATCTATTTCCATCCAGTGTTGAATTAATTTTTCACCACGATCTTGCATTGATGATGGCAGATTCTGACCACTGTGCAAAGTCTTCTCCAACACGTCCCAAATATTCAGCTTCTAACCCGGATGCACCCATCACTCTGGAACAGGGTCAATCTGGACTCATCAGACCACATGACCTTCTTCCATTGCTCCAGAGTCCGATCTTTATGCTCCCTAGCAAATTGTAGCCTTTTTTTCCCGTTAGCCTCACTGATTAGTGGTTTTCTTAAGGCTACACAGCTGTTCAGTCCCAATCCTCTGAGTTCCCTTCACATGTGGAAATGTTCTTTCACTATTAAACACAGCCCTGAGCGCTACTGTTGTTTTTCTTCCATTTGATTTCACCAAATATTTAAGTGATCACCGATCACAATAATTCAGGATTTTTTTCCGGTCACATTTCTTCCTGGAAGACGATTGGTCCCCACTATCCTTCCAGTTTTTAATAATGCGTTGGACAGTTCTTAACCCAATTTTAGTAGTTTCTACTATCTCCTTAGATGTTTTCTCTGCTTGATGCCAATGATTTGACCCTTCTCAAACAGACTGACATCTGGCCAGGCAGTGTACAATGATGACAACACATAGCACTTTACTTCATTTATTGTAGATTCTCGGTTCTGTAGAATTTACTCAAACCAGTTTCCCAGCGAGTTAGAAGTTCTCCTTCTACCTTCGCCTCGCTACTTGTCTTGTGAACTTCTATTGCCCGTGTGCTTTTTCTTCCGGTCGTCAATCAGAGCAACTTTTTCCATCATGCTGATCCAAAGGTCGCACACTTTGCATCTTAACTGTTCAGCTGCCGGAGTGCAAATACAAGCTGGTTTTCTGTCAAACCATCTGACAAACTACTGTACCAACTGTACAAACCCGTCGTAAGCTCAGGGGTGACAGGGCTTTCTCTGTTGCAGGTCCACGACTGTGGAATGAGTTGCCACTGAGTGTCCGGCAGGCTCCCACACTCTCAGTCTTTAAGTCTCGCTTGAAGACCCACTTCTATTCGCTTGCCTTTAACACGGTGTGATTTGTTTTGGCCCAGTCTGTTCTCTACTCTGTTGGCCATTTTAGTTAGCTTCTGCTGCTATTTGTATCTGTATTTCTATTTTATGTTTTCCTGTCCGCTGTGCATGTTTGTGTTCTTTTGTACAGCACTTTGGTTGGCCTTGTTGCTGTTTTAAGTGCTATATAAATAAATTGGTATGGTATGGTATGGTAACTGTGTTGCTCAAGTTCTTTTGCTCTTGCCATGTGGTTGCAAAGGACACATCGTTGCATCTTGATTCTAAGCTGTATCGCTTATCTTGTTGCCATCTGCACTTTGTGTTTTTACTGTCTCTCTTGTGACAATGACCCAACGGCAGATAGAAACCAAAAGCCAAAGGGTAGCTATAAGGAGTTATTACACAAGGTTATTTTGGTGCACAACAGTGACTTCCTGTACAATCCTTATTGCAGCAGAGCAGAACGAGTCTCTGAATGAAGATACATTTAATCTGTATGCTGTGTAAGGGACACTTCGCATTGTTCATTATGTTGAAAAGCTTCAGCATTTTTCTTTCTCCAACCAGCTCTGGGGGCTTTAGAGCAGTCCCCAGAACACAGCCGTCCTTTATTAGTTTGTTTCATTTCTTGGAGTCTTATCGTTTGATGCTACAGCCCGGACCGATGACGGTACACTTGACCACAGTCCACAGACGTATAGAAGGGACACGTCTTTCTGCAAACACTTAAGGACATAAACTTTATGAAAAGTAACTCTGCCATAGCCTTTTCTTCGTAAGTCTCTTTAAAAAGTTGACTTAAGAAAGTGTTTGACCTAATCCCAGTCTTCCTAAAATAAATAATGATCGTCTTTGGTGTATTAATGCCCAAGATGACGCGATCACACCCTAAAAAGGCCACATAGCACCCCCAAACTGTCGTTCCCTATTGTTAACTGGACTGGGAGTTGCGCTAGGAGAAACAGAAGACAGTCTCTGATGGTGGCTGCTGACCCTACAAGCTATAAGTCTGTCAGATAATCAATAATCCAGGAAGTTGTGGAGGTAAATCCCTACGGTCATGATGCACTCTACCCTCCGTATAGCTTAAAGGTTATAATTGTTTGCAAGAAGACTGGTGCAGTATCTTCTAACAAACCAACTTTACCATACTACAAGGCTTTAAATACGTTTTAAATGACAAAATATTGTAGGAAGATTACTGCTTTGTTTACATAGTTATAAGTAATAAAAATAAAGAAAGAAAAGCCCACCCTTTTTCAGTTTTAAGATTTTATGCATGTCCTGGCACCAGGTTCTAAAATCAGCCCCTCAAGATGGTTACGATGTTGGGATGACAAGTTTTCCGCAAATTCCACCAATCATCTTGATCTGTTTGAGTTTACTTCCTGTAATCAAGTCTGGTTCTGCCTTTGAGATGAAAACACCAATAGATCGTATTTACCATCAAATACTTCCGCTAAAATCTGTGCGAGTGCATTTTTTTGAAGTATTACATGAAAGAAGGTAGAATGCCGTTGATTGACAAACACACTTAGACTGAAACATGCCAGAGAAAGACTGACAAGTGTCCAGTGAGTTGGAAATGAACCTAATATTTCAACATTTCAGGAGATTTTGTAATATTACATATATTATTTTGAGTAAATAATAAAACATGTTGTCTGCTGGAACATATTTATACAGTAGAAATCCATGGTGTTGTTTAAAAACCTTTAGCAGCAATAACTTGAAGTAGTTTTATGTACAACTTTATTAATCTCTGATTGCTGTGAAGGACTTTTGTCCCACTCTTCTTTACAATGTTGCTTTACTTCATTTAAGGTCCAGAACAGTGGTTCCAAAATATTGGGGCCACATTGTGGGTTGTGAAACAAGTGAGATTATCTTTAGACATCAAATAAAATGTAAAAAAAAACACCTGCTGATTGTTTTTATTAACATGTCATTATTATTATTGATAAAAAAATAAAATTAAAATTAAAAACTGTTGTTACATGTGGATACAAGTAAAGTTTAATTTACCATTATACCCTTTTGTTTTAGTTTATCAGTAATAATTTTTATTTCATCAATAGTTGGGCTCTCTTTTTATCAAAACTATTGTTTTGGGGGTCATTTTGTGGATTTTCTGAAATGATGGTGGACTCAAGAATTTAAAAAAGTCTCTCAGATCACACTGTTGGCTGGTTTTCAAACTATCTCTCATGTTGGAGGTATTGTGTTCGACAGAACCGTACTTCATCTAGCTACCTAAAAGTCACCAATGGTGTGCCACAAGGCTCAGTTTGAGGTCCCACTCTTTTTACAATGAATTTATTTAATGTAGGTCAAAACATTCCAGACGCATCGTTGCATCTCTGAGAGCCCCCCACCCCCAATGGTGTCCCTGTTTTTTTGAGGGGTGTATTTATTTATTTATTTATTTTATTTGGGGGGGGGTTGGGATTTCATCACTCATAGACATTAATTGCCAAGTCCTGGATGATAGAGTTGTGATTTTGAAGTTTTTCTTAACTTTCTGATTCTCTACAGAGAACGGTAAAAAAAAAAAAGTTACGACCGTTTTTAAAACGGGTGTTTTCAGTCTCGCTGCTTATAAAAAAAAAAAGATCAGCAGCTGATTCGTTCATTCAACCTTTATTTAAACAGATAAATCACACTGAGCCTCAAAGACTCATTTACAAGTGAGCCCTGTTCGGACAGACAAAAAAGTGTTCAACTGGACACGTGCAGGAGCAACGACTGAGTTCTGCTGGTCCAAAGCAAAACAAGAAAAGCAAAGTCCGTTTCAAGATCTGGAAATTTCACTTTTCAGCAAACGACATGAGTCACCACCATCATCTGTCAACCTCGACATTCCACCTAATATATCACAGCCTATTTTTAGCATTATGGGTTTAGTTCCTGCACATGTCCTCTCTAGAGGGAAGTAAATTGTTGATAATGGACAACTGTTAAAATAGCACGCATACTAAATATATTTTCAGTCTGAAATGAAAATATTTTTGAACACAAGTAGGCTGCTAGGTGCGCACAAGCGTGATCAGGGGTTCGACAAGATGACATGAGCAAAGGAGGTAGAGAGAATGAAACACAATGTTCCTTTTTAGCTCGAAGTCTCCTCAGAGACGCTTCGATGTGCGTTCTCTGCACGCGTTTGTCAAAAACAGACGGATGGCTGCGTTCGAATGTGTGTCTGAGTGAGGCCGTGCATGCGCTTCTCCTCGTAAGTAACTGTCCCTGCCACGAAAATAGCCTCTTCTCCGTTTTTTTTTTAAGAGTCCTTCAATTTCGATGGGCTTAATTATTCATCGATTCCCGCCTGGTCGCTGTTGCTCAGTGGATCTGCTGTTTCTTCTCGAGTACAAACACAGGTTTGTTGGGAAACCAAAGGTGAAAGGAATGAATCAAACAAAAACGAGAATCCCAGAGTCAAGCGTCCAGCAGGCTCTCAATGTTTTTCCATTCATAGCGAACATCCATAATTCAAAAGCTACACTCGGGTTTCTCCACTGGTTTAACATTTGCCTGCACTAAGCGGGCTTTTATGTAAAAACGCACCTGTTTTATCAGCCTTCATCACGTTAAGTGTAACTGCAGGGTAAGAAGCTCCACGTCGCTTCTGATTGAGATGGAAGGTGCTCGAAGCCGCTAAAATTAGATCCAGGAACTGTGTCGTCTCGGCAGCGACGCACGATCAGATCGAGAACATCTTCCTTGTTCTTGAACTAAGAAACGAGGAGGATTATTTAAAATCGCCAGTGCTTCCCCCGTCATGGTGGATTACCGTTCAACAAAGGTTTGTGTGATTGTTATTAAATCACAGACACCTATCTGAAATCACCGTTTACCCCCCTGGAATTCAATGAACATGGTTTCATCATGGAAGGATTTATTTCTACACTATACTAACGTAACACAAGTGTATTATAGAGTTATAATAATCTGACAAATTAAACCCCTTAATTCTACGGCTTTTCTTGACAAGAGCTAACAGACAAATGTAGAAATCCATAAAATTAATAAAATACAACCCAAGACAAGAATCAAAGAGAAAACCAGAAGTGAAGAACTAAAGATGTGCAGTACGGTAGTCCCGCGCTACTTCGCGGTGCGGACTCACTTTTTCACGGTGTTTCAAAATAAGAGTGGACATGACACAACTGGCTGATTGAAGGAAGAGCTGCACAAGCGGCATGGATTGTTCATTTAAAATAAATTATTTTAAATGATTTAGCACCTGTGCGCAGCCCACAGGTGCAGGGAGAAGCTCCCTCCTGCAGCCTGTCATGATCTCCTCTCTGCCACCTGCGGCTCTCTGCCACGCCCACATTTCTCTTTTCTACAATTTAAATGTAAAAACTGTAATATTTTAAATAAACAATCTTTTTAAATTTAAATTGTTTACACAGAAGGAGGGAGATTGGGAGTGAACTTTGACTACTGTATCCCTACTTTGCATTTTTTTCAATTATCGCGGGGGCGTGGTCCCATAAACTCCCAATAAACGAGGGACTACTGTACGGTGTTTCCCCCATCTTCATACAAGGTCTTGAAACAATCTACCTAAAGTGCGTTGACATTTTCTATCCTCCACTATTCATCATAAAGTTTGTAAGTGTGTTACAAATATATCTCGGTGTTTCCCCTGCTATTATACAAGCAGGGTGCCCCACCCTGTCAACAGAACCGACGCCCTGCCTACCGAACTAACCACCACACCTCACCCCCCGTCAACAACTGTCGGCACTGATGTAGCACTAAGCTAGTGGCACGCAAGACAGACGCGCTAGCTAAAAAGCTACGACTATGGAGGTAGCGCTCCGTCTCCCTCACGCTGAGCTGTCTCCACCCCCACTAAACAGGGTGCAACACAGACGTGTCTAAGATATGCACGGTATATTTTATATAATTTATAAATTAAACAAAGAAACGCCCTTCACTGTTCATTGTTTAAACAGTCAGTCACGTTTGGTGAAGGTCTAATTAGTATCGACTGCAGCAGCGTTTATTTTTCTTTGCAGAGACGATTGCAGACAAAAAACGCCTGATATATTTTACTTCTACGTGAAATTGATCATTCTTAAAGTTTTACAAGGCACTAGTCTATGCTAGGTTATCTAAACGTTACTAACTTGAGAGGCACGTAGCTAAAAGGTTGCACCGATCCACTTTTTCCAATTCCGATACAGATATACGAGGTTTAGCATATGCCGATACCGATCCGATATCGATCTGATACAGAAAAACAGTGCAACAAACTCCGCGTGCTCTTTAGGGTGAAATCTCTGCAGATGCTTGATAAAGTTGGTAATGTTATAATTGAAAGTTTTAGTGACACCTCCTGGAACTGTCGCTGTGCACGTAGCTGTTGAATGTGTTGGCTGAGGTAGTGTGAAATAGTTCCAGATGCTTGATCCTTTCCCTCGCTCTATTTTGAAAACTATCTGTGCGGTGAGTTCGCTAGCGCGTGACGTCACTCAGAGCACAAAGTATAGAAATAGAGTGAATAGATCTGCCCAGTCATGGATCGGTCATGTTGTCACCGATACTCGATCCAGAAGTTTTATATTTGTATCAGATCGGTGCATCTCTAGTAGCTAAAGACAAGCAGGATGGAGGATTGAAGATAATTTATTATTGTTGATTTTACTTTACAAGTTAGTTACAATAAACTTACCATGCTCTGTTCAGCAAATTACACTATAGAGTATTGCTCGCTGCTTAGGCTGTGCTGAAAGTGAAACTTAATGTGAACGGCCACGAGTTGAAAGTTGTCTGCATGCACCCTCTGCTGGATACATTGTGCAATTACGCCTTTTGCAAGAACGGACCTGGCTCGTTCGCAGCATTTTAGAGGTGAAAATTACAAGTGTTTATATCATTGCGTAATGGGACAGTTATCACCAATATGTCCTCAAATGCCTATATAGGCCTAAAATGTCGACCCTGCCGATATATCGGTCAGGCTCTACTTAGAACGCAAACTGCCAAAACTGCCAGCTGTTTTAGATTTTTTTTAGATTGCAATTAATTGGAAACAGCTGGTCATAAAAAATCTACTGTGGATTCTATGGAAGCAGAACCAGTTTTCTATTTATCCGTTTTAACTTTGTTGTTGCTCAAATAGTAAATCAACAGAAAGTGTACTTTTACTTAGGACTAAATGAGTACGACGAGTCCTAATTCATTTCTCTAAACCTCTCCTTGGATGTTTGTAGCTACTTAAGAGCAAAGAGGTAAATGCTGCAATTGTTGAAAATAAATTAAACAACTTGTTTTCACTCGGCACGGATCCCTAAAATAAAATAATTAGAGAAACGATTGCTTCCCTGCTCTTTGCAGAAATCAGAACACAAAATAAGGCGCAGTGAAGTGACGGCACCAAATTAAAATCTTGGCTGTGCCGCGTTGCCGTGGCCCGCTTTCTGTTTTGGGTCAGTAATAAACACGTTGGGTGCGCGGGGGCTGACTCATAGATGCTGGATCTCTTTGCTAAGACGACAGAGCTGTGGTAGATTGATGGAGTGCCCTTGGGACACATAACGTGCCCTCTCCATCAGAGTCCCTCGTCTTCCTCTTTTTTTCCTTTAATTGCGCCGCGATAAACGCGCTCGTCGTCAATAACGTCAAGGACCCGAACGCTGGACTCGGCTCGTCTTCATCTCAGACCTGGACGACGAGGATTTGTGACCACACGACAGAAAAATGAGTTCTGGAGCCTCCGTCAACGGCACAAAACGAAAAAAAACCACCAAGACTCTCGATGAGCAGATGTGATCAAAGAAGACAAATTAAAGCAGGGAGATAAAACGAAGTCCAGAGTAACTGGAACGACTCGGCCTTCAGTGGCTCTAAACAGATGAAACATTAAGATGCTCATTCTGAAGTACCGAGGGCATTGGTCCTGGTTCAGAATGACAAGTAAAATCAGTCACAACTTCAAGAACATGAATCCTCTACAATAAATTTGTTAAAAATATCTAACGTGGACATTGATCTGTGACTGTGTAACCTTCTAATATTGTGTTAATATTGTGTAACGTTACAACACACTGATGTTTAGAAGTCATTTTATCCAGGCGGGGCAGCTTCTTTGGTTTGACAGCAGCAATCTATATTTTTAAGGTTTTTTTCTCGTGTTGATAATTAAAGTTATCCATCCAATTCCACCTTTTACTCATGATGGAGCTGGAAATGTGCAACTAAACTACTGCACCAGTTTTGGGAAAATGTGCCGTTTTGAATTCAGTGGACGTATCATTCTAAACCAGGCGTTGGGAAACGTATGGCTCGAGGGCCAAAACTGGCCCTTGGACAATCTCCATCTGGCCATTAAGTCCTTAAATGAAACGTTTTATCAATTAAACTTGACAACGTTTAAATTAAACATTTTGGACAAATATATAGAAAACATTTACATTAATAATGGCTGAAACTTTAACTTGTTGTGTTTCCAGAACTAGACTAAACCCTAAAGAGAATCACTCTCACTCTCTCTCACTCTCACTCTTTCACTCACTCTCACTCACTCTCACTCTCTCTCACACATTCTCACTCTCTCACACACTCTCACTCACACACTCTCACACTCTCACTCACACACTCTCACACTCTCTCTCACACTCACACACTCTCTCTCTCACACTCACACACTCTCTCTCTCTCACTCCCTCTCTCACACACTCACACACTCTCTCTCACACTCACACACTCTCTCTCACTCCCTCTCTCACACACTCACACTCTCTCTCTCACACACTCTCTCTCACTCCCTCTCTCACACTCACACTCTCACACTCACACTCTCACACTCACACTCTCTCACACACTCTCTCTCTCTCACACTCACACTCCCTCTCTCTCACACTCTCTCACACTCACACTCTCTCTCTCTCCACACACACACACACACACTATATATATATATATATATATATATGTATGTATATATATATATATATATTTACACATATATATACACACACACATATACATATATATATACACATATATACACACACACATATACATATATATATACACATATATACACACACATAGACACATATACATATACATATACATATATACAAACCGGATTCCAAAAAAGTTGGTACACTAAACAAATTGTGAATAAAAACTGAATGCAATGATGTGGAGGTGCCAACATCTAATATTTTATTCAGAATAGAACACAAATCACAGATCAAGAGTTTAAACTGAGAGAATGTATCATTTTAAGGGGAAATCTGTTGTTTCCAAATTTCATGGTGTCAACAAATCCCAAAAAAGTTGGGACAAGTCCATTTTTACCACTGTGTGGCATCCCACCTTCTTACAACACTCAACAGACGTCTGGGGACAGAGGAGACCAGTTTCTCCAGTTTAGAAATAGGAATGCTCTCCCATTCATGTCTAATACAGGCCTCTAACTGTTCAATCGTCTTGGGCCTGCTTTGTGGCACCTTCCTCTTTATGATGCACCAAATGTTCTCTATAGGTGAAAGATCTGGACTGCAGGCTGGCCATTTCAGTACCCGGATCCTTCTCCTACGTAGCCATGATGTTGTGATTGCTGCAGAATGTGGTCTGGCATTATCGTGTTGAAAAATGCAACATGACAGTGGACAAAAACGTTTTTTTTTTTTACAGCTGGCGTGCAAAATACTGACCTTGTGATTAGAAAACTATCCTCCATTAAATGATTGGTATTTATTTTATACATTAGTAGCTAAACTTTATGTGGTTTGATATTTAATGTACCCCAACAAGTGTTGCCATTAAATGTGATGGTTTGCCCTCTGATAAGTTCCCAGCAGTGTCACGGCATCACACTGAAGTTGAGCTCAGGATAAAGAAAGACCGATCCAGACAAACTGGAGCGACTGCCAGCACCTATGCAGAGAAACTCCAGATGTTTTTGTTTCCAGCAAATGTGATAAAAGGCTGAGCTGTGACCCAACAGTGATATTAGCAGCCCTTCAGATCCAATCGACCGCTCCGACACTTCAGTCATGTGAGAAGGAGCTTCCAGCGGCATTTTAAAGCAACTACTTTGTGTTGGGATTAGGGCCAGCAGTGGTGGTGCAGGTGTTGCAGATAAGCTCATTTAGGATAAATGACGCCACGTTTTCATCTCGTTTCCCGTCGCTTGGGCTCCGAGCTAAGATTAGGACGTAAACCGAGATGCACGTCAAAGAACAGCCGACACGTTTTATTACTCGCTGAGAAAATGCAGAACTTGGGATGGAAAACTTACCAATTTTATACAATTTATGTAATAAAAAGGCAAATTAGAAATCAAAAATAATTACTAAATTGTGTTTGCTGAGGTTATTTACCTGTAAAGGCCATTTTGAAGTGGGTTGATTGCAAAAGGTGCATTTAATAATAATAATAATAATAATAATAATAATAATAATAATAATAATAATAATAATAATAATAA
>NC_056520.1:3002420-3002784 GCF_014905685.2 Nematolebias whitei
AATAATAATAATAATAATAATAATAATAATAATAATAATAATAATAAAACCTGTACACTGTGAGCTAAAGGTACAAATGAACATGAGTGCAGAAATATCATCCCTCCACCATCGAGTGATGTAGTGTGCGGAAAAAAGTACTGTACAAGCCACATTATACACCCACAATACAGCAAACTATAGTAAAGACCTTGTATAACCTTTGACCTTGATTTGAGACCTTGACTTGATGAAGGTACATGGGCAGACACTGAACCATAATACGTCCGCCTGTTGAGGGCGTAAAAGAATAAAAACAAAACTTTACCTGGCAGCAAGGTTTGGTTTAGGGTCAGAGGTCAGAGGATAAGGTTTAAGGTTTGGT
>NC_056520.1:3002794-3012838 GCF_014905685.2 Nematolebias whitei
GGTTTGGTTTAGGGTCAGAGGTCAGAGGGTCAGGTTTAGGGTTCGGTTTGGTTTAGAGTCAGAGGGTTAACTTTAGGGTTTGGTTTGGGGTCAGAGGGTTAGGTTTAGGGTCAGAAGTTTAAAGGCCACAGTCTCCTAAAAATCAGGAAATAAAATCACGTCAGTAATGACCTTATCTTTGATTTAGATCTTTGGGTGTGGTGGTGTCCACATTCTGAATCCAGACCTTCTATGCTCTTCTTCTCTGAGCCACAGACCATGTAGGATTTGCCTGCAGTACTGTGGCAGTATTTGTTAGAAGTTCTAGTTGTAAACAATCTTTGGTAATTCGTACTTTGAAAGTACTCTTCGTTATTTTTTACCCACTAGCCTCATAAATCACTACTTTTTTTATTCAAAACCTCTTTCCACCTGGTTTTAATTTTACCTCATATTTTCCTGGCTAAGCCTGGTTGTAATGTTAATGGGGGCTTGTCCGGGATTTGCACGCGGGATCTTGTGCACCCCAAGCAGAATCATAGTCCTTCCTAGTTGATAAATACTGGCATACTGGCTTCTTTCAGGTGCAGAATACAGATGCCACCGGCTCGTTCACCCAAGCACGGTCTACAGAAACCATTCTGACGTCAAAGTGGGTCTTCATTGGTTAATTCACTGACAGTTATCACGCTCTCCCAGCATTTTCATTCAGTTTTAATGCTGCTAATGCTGGCTAATCACTGCACCATTCATCACGACGCATCTTAAATTGCCGTTGTCTTTATTTGCCATCGCCTCATCCCAGTCGGGGCCTATTACCACCGGACCAAACGAAGGAAAAGAACACATTTTGTTCAATGGTTGATATGAAACTCCCTGGTGTTTGGTGTTGGGCTAAGTTGACGAGCGTTTGCAGAGTTGTGAACGTTCGTGCGAAGGTGTTTCATCAATGGCTCTAACATTCCCTAAAAAAATCCAACCATTTTTTTCACATGGAATAACAAACACAAAGGGAAGTGGGTGTTAAACAGGGATCGTAATGGATTTGACTGGGAAGGAGAGATTGAGTGCAGCCAAGTGTGAAGCTTTGAAGGGAAAACAAGGCCATTCCCGTCCAGAGCCATTTCTGGCTCCCCCCGTTATTTTCAGAGCAGAGTCCGTGTAAAATCATTAATATTAAAAGTAATGTTACGAAGCAGACAGAGAGAGATGAAACAGTTGGCACCAGTTCCAGCCGAGTCATCTCGGGGGCGGCTGGGGATTTGCAATCCACCGATCAGCGTACACCGACCCCGACAGAGTGAAGCCAATCAACGCTAACAGGACTGGATAATGTTCCCCACAGAGAGGACCTGGACCTCCACGGCGGACCGAGTCCAGTCTTGGTCCAGTGACCCACTGCAGGCTCCCGTAGTGGTTAATTCACAACAACTTCATTACGACTTTGCGAATGACTGAGCGTGTAGTCATTCGTTTTCATAGTCCCCCAAGGCAGTGCAGTGCAGATGTGTCGTTTTATATATATATATATATATATATATAAATGAATTAAATATGAGGTTATACCAAAGTATATATACTGGTTTCACTTGGAAAAATGTAGATTTACTTTCAGCTTAAAAATCTGGATCTTCAAAAATCAGCTATACACAAATCAGCTTAATTTGGGACAGTTCTACATTTTTATCTGCCTATAAAACTTCTTTCTTAAAGACATGCAGGTGATTTTTACTAGAAAAATTTAAACTGTGTAAGTGTGCTACAGATGATATAACACATTAACCCTAAACCTGCACCCGTCAAACATTAAGCTGAGACTAAACCATGGAGAGTGCTAAACTCATTAGTTCAGTCAGAATGAGCAAAGGCTCGTGGGAAAATATATTTTAGCCGTAAATAAAATGTGTTCAAGAATGAGTCCATCTAGTTTTGTTAAATTATCTTGAGCAGATCAGAAGTTATAATCCAGACAAGCAAAGACAGTATTATGCGACTTTCTGTCTACCTTGGTGACTAAAGATCAATAACCAGACATGACCCGGACCCTGACATCAGTACCGTGGCCAATCCATCCAAAACCACCTATCCTTGCAATGTGAACACCAAGGTTGAACCGGCTCCATCCATAAACTGTCACAACAAATTTACACAGAGAAATGAAAGTCAAGTTATTTTAATAATAAGTCAGAATCTATCTGTGTCATTCCTGTGAACGTTTTCCGCTTCAAAATCTTTGGATTTATGAGTAACAGAAACCATTTCTTCCCCTCCTCAGGATACCCTGAGGATACCCAACCAGCATCCCCGGCAAGGACGAGTGTTTTCAACACAGTTTGACATTTAGCACAGCTGCATACGGAAACAGTTTAAGAGCCACAAAGCTACGAGATTCATTAAAAATGGATGCAAAATTTGAAAACTACATATAAATAACGTTGGTTTTAATGTCAATGTGTTCTTTAGGGAACGAGTGGTGGCTGAGAAAAACAAATAGAGATCGAGTTGTTTTGAAGGAGCAGAGGGTTTAATCACATTGCTTGCTTCTCTTGCATTGTTCAAGGATCTATCCATCGTTGCCAACAAAGAAGCTTTTATTAAAACTCATAAAAGACTCCATGAAAAGCATTGAAGCAAACGAGGACGTTGGACATAAAAGATCGTTCTGAGTGGAACATTTTGTGCTTATAATTGCAATAACATAAATATAGACTTTTTAAACATTGTGGTTAGACTTCAGTGTAAAAAATCCCATTCTGAAACAGCTGACAGCCAAACATTTAATTCACCCCGAAGTACTTGCCATTCAACCCAGCCCAAACCTTTTCAGTCTCTGGTGTTTATTGGCTGATGCTTTTTGTATTCAGTCGTTTTCTAATGAACAGCTTGGTGCAGGAAGGACGGCACCACATAAACAAGTCCCTTTCACCGGATTTTTCAAGAGCCACTGATTTAACTGTTGATTCGCCCTGCAGGGGCTTCAGCCGGAATAATCACCAGGTTGCTATGCTTTATCTTCTCACTGTGGAAATTACTGGAAAGTGGACACAATAAAAGCAACAGTGCAGAACAATCTAATGGAAGGCCTGATTTTAAGAGATTTTAGAGGAAGGAGTGGTCTCGGATGTTTTCTTTACATTAAAACTTGTTGGAGGGGTTTATTTTTCTTTACCTTGCGAGTATGGATACACATTTCTTTGTGAGGAGAGGTGTTTTGCTTTTGGGACCAATAAAACGCCATATGCTTGCCATTAGTTTCATGGCATTTCCAATTAACCCCAAACCATATGTTGATACAAGTGCCTCCAGAAGCAATTAGAACTGGTAGTAAACTATTTATCATTGGTCATTTATGTTAATAAAGGGTTTAGTTCAGACCTTTAGTTTTGCAGAGGTTTTGAGAGGCTCAGGAGTTTGAATGTCCAGTCATCATGGTCAAGGCTTATGACAATATCACTTTGATTTTATAGGGGGGTACCCAGTCCCTGTATAACCAAACAAAGCTGTGTTTGGAACTTTAGCATAAAGATGAGTTGCAGAAACAGGTGTTGGACCAACCAACATAATGGTACTTCTTCCAGTTATCTAACAGTTAACAATGGTGTACCACAAGGTTCAGTCTTAAGACCCACCCTCTTCACAATCTACATACGCAATGTAGGTCAGAACATTCCTGATGCATTGTTACATTTCTATGCTGATGACACAGTTGTTTATTGTCGAGCTAACAGTTGATAAGGCTTTCCAGCTTTTATAATCTGTTTTCGACATCCAGTCAGATTTGTTCCATCTCAAACTTGTGTTAAATGCTGACAAAACCAAAGGGATGCTTTTTTCAAACAGGAAGTCAGTACCAGCAGTTCTTCCTTCTATTTTATCTTTGAATGTTGTTCCTATTGAGTTTGCAGATTCTTATATATATTTGGGTATTTTGGTCAATTTGCATCTCTCTTTTAAGCCTCAAGTAGAAAACTTGGAAAGGAAACTGAGTTTCTTTTTCAGAAACAGATCCCGTCTAACTCTGAATGCTGGGAAATACTGTGTAACTGTGACTTTCCTTCCCTCCATTGATCACGGTGACATTATTTACATGAACGCTCCTACAAGAACCCTGCAGATGTTGGATGCTGCAGATGTTGGATGCTGTCTATCATGGTGCACTAAGATTCATAACTGGCTGTAACTATCGTACCCACCACTGCACCCAGTATTCACTGGTTAACTGGTCATCATTAACTTCACGCAGACTCTCTCACTGGTACATTTTCATCTTTAAATCACTTCTTGGTCTGCTGCCTTCATACATCTCCTCCATGTCTCTGTGTGAGTGCAGCTACAGCGTGCGCTCTCAGAACATCATTACCTGCAGTGTTCCCTCAGTGAGGACTGAACTTCTCTTACTCCACTTCTATATCTTAGGACACCTTGTAAAAAGATCTGAAGCTCTTGACCTTGACCTCTCTAATTGACTTTAAACATCTGCTAAGTTCATGACAAAAACCAACGCACACATGTTCCTGTTTTAGTATTTTATATCGTTTTATAATGTAGCTGTTTTTGTTTCATTTTTTAATATATTTTTAATCAATTTATTTTTCAGTTCAAATGCTTTCTTTTATGATTGTCTACTGTTGTCATCATTCTTTGTTAAAATCAGGTCTCTCTTGTAAACGAGTCCTTGAAGTCAATGAAACCAACCTGAATAAATTCAAGGATTCAAGGTTATTCATTTGTCATACACACCACATGTGGTACATGTGGTGGAACGAAATTGTGTACACAAGGTCCCAAATCAAGGTTGAATTTAAAAAATAGGACTCCTTCAAGGATGCCTCTTGCCTCTGACCCTGTTTATGGTGTTTAGGATCTCAATGTACAGTCATGGAGAGAAGAGGGGGCTGATTGGGGAACCTAACTGTCTTGCCGTGGATTTTTGCACATGACGGGGTTCTGTCAGTCTCCTCAGGTCATGACATTCATCGTGCAGTTGGGTGGTTCACAGACAAATGCAAAGCGGCTGGATAAAAGTCAGCTTTTTTGGATCAAAAACTGTTCTCAACTGGAAAAACGATGCAATACTCCTCCAGGTTGTAGATGCATATCTGCCTCAAGCAGACGGTACAAGTGCTACACCATTGTCCACCATCAATGTTTGCAGTTTTCGCGATTAGTGTTTTTATGGACTGTAATTGAACTTGGAATGCAAGTATATGTTAATATGTTTGGTGCAAGATTAAGTGGGTAGGGGGTAACTGTGTATAAGACATAGGTTTTTGTTTTTTTTTGATCCGAGGTGGTGCAGAGTGACAGATCCTGTTGAGTGGAGGGAGCAATTTTATCCACCACGAGGTTCAATGGTGGAGTCAGGGCATGGTCATTGGTGGCTTTGGTGCTCATGGATGAATCTTTGGCCACCCCAGTCATTTGAGGAAAGTATACTTTTAAGCAACAGAAAAACTAGAAAGCATAGTTTCCTCATATGATAATAGTGTCCATTAATGTATATATTATGGCGGCTATCATGGATTTTGACGTGGACACTCAATTTTGGAAAGGAAACTTTCTTACCCCTAGATCCATCCACACACCAAAAATAATGTTTGCTTGTTCCTTATTTTTCAAGTTGGTCAGTTCACAAGGCGTGCTATGGGGTCTTCAGTTTCTCCTATTGTTGCCAACCTATAGATGAACGAGGTAGAAAAAAGAACCTTGACGTCCTTTTCAGGGACACCACCTGTGGATAAATACATCAAGTTCACACGAGAAGATGTAAAAAATGGTAGGTTGGCTTTCTTGGACTGTGAGGTCTCAATTTCTGATAGAGGACATTTGCAAACTGAGGTGTTCCGCAAACCCACCCACACAGACCAGTATTTGCAGTTTGACTCCCATCACCCTTTGGAGCACAAGTTAGGAGTCATCAGGACTCTGTATCACAGAGCAGACAGCGTCCCCACTAACTCAGGAGCCAGGCAGAAGGAGAAATCCCACACAAGACAGGCTCTAGAGCAATGTGGATATCCTAACTGGGCCTTCCTAAAAGCAGAGAAGAAAACCAAACAGGACTCCAGTCAGCCAACAGGTGAAAAGGAGGAACCCAGACCCAGACCAGCGGTCATTCCATATGTTGAGGGAGTATCAGAGAAACTGAGACGTTTATTTTCTAAACATAACGTCCCAGTGGCTTTTAAACCCCAAAATACATTACGGCAAAGACTGGTTCATACCAAAGATCCAGTCCCCCGGCACAAACAGAGTAATGTTGTGTATGTTGTTCAGTGTCAGGAGGGTGATCAGTCTTACATCGGGGAAACTAAACAGCCACTGGCCAAAAGGATGGCCCAGCACAGAAGATCATCATCATCAGGCCAGGACTCTGTGGTCTACACTCATCTCCAGGCCAGCGGTCACTCTTTCAGGGATGAAGATGTTCACATCCTGGACAGAGAGGAACGATGGTTTGAGAGAGGAGTAAAGGAGGCCATCTTTGTGAAAAGAAACCGTCCATCGTTAAACAGGGGTGGAGGCCTCCAGGTTCAACTGTCCCCCTCTTACAATGCTGTGATTGCTAGTATCACTCAGCCCTCTGTGAACAGTAAACAGCCATCAGGTGCTAATGATCCATTGTTAGGCTGATGGTCCTTCTTGAGCATGTGATCAGCTGGTTTTGGTTGTCAGCAGCAAAACTGGTTGATCCACTCTGAGAAGGTGCTATTTAAGAGACTGCGCTGAATACAGCACCTCAGACTGAGGAAGTCCTTCAGATGAAAGATGAAACGTTTCTACCTTTTTTTTGTTTAGTTTTTTGAATGTCCAGAGGACCTGACTTAACCTTTTTTTTTTTCTACCTGGATTATTGAGCATGCATCAGGATATTCACAAGGTTTACTTATTTATGGCAGCAACTGTTTTGGAGTTGGTACCTCATTTATTTTTCAAGCTATCACGCTCAGAAGGTGCATGGGCAGACAGACGGACAGACAAATGGCCAGACAAAGGGTACTTCCAATTCCCTCTTTTTGCTCCACGATGGGGACGATTAAGTATCTGGGAGTCTTGCTCATCAGATCTGGGTTTTGTCGGCAGTAACGACAGTGATGCTCACAATCTGAGCCTGACAGAGAGGCTCTCGATTCAGTGGTTGAACCCTCCCTGGTCACAAAGTTTGAATCATGAACTAAAGAACAAGATTCCAGATATAGATGTCATCCAGAAGGGTGCTTAGAATAGACCGACCACTCTGCGGCATCGAAGGAGGTATGTCCTTTTTGAGGTATAACTTTTTGAGGGATACCTTTTTGGGAGGAGATCCCAGGGATGAAAGCACTCGTTGGAAGGATTCCCCAAAAGGATCTGAGAATTGCAGACAGTGAGGGCGACGTTTGACCTGCCGTCTTCACAACCTGGTCTTAGAAAAGAGGTTGACAATAAACAAATGGGCCTCTACCTCAAAGCTAAATACCGGATGCAAGACGCGAGTAATCACTGAAACATTACAGACATTTGCTGGGGCCTTAATTTTGTCTCCATCTCATCTCTTCTCAAAACAACCAAATCTGTATTAGCTCTTCCACAGCTGCCACTTATTCCCCAAAGACAACATTGCCATCAAAACAGCATCTTTATTAATTCAATTCCAAATCTTCCATTCATTTTTAATGAAACTCATTCTCCCTACACCATTTCTGTATTCAGCTAAGCTAAATGTCAAAATCTGTTGAAAACGTTCATCTTCTCTCGGTATACAGGATGTGTATCCTGAGGTCACTGAAGGGGATAAAATACTTCCAGTTGCTTGTGATTCTGATGATTCTAAACTATACCTATAAACGTACGAGAAGTAAATTAATTTGGTTTTCCTGGAAAAGTAAGAAAACGTGGCTTTCGTAGATTAAACAGTTTCCTTTTAGATAACTAGTTTCGTAGATATAAAGATTAAAATCAAACATGTTTAAAAAAAGAACAATTTAAGGTCGTTGGAGAGAGAAGCAACCAGCTAATACTTGCCCCAAAAAAACCTTTACATTGCTTCTCCTAAAAAAAGACCAGTTGCTGGTGGAAATGAAATCGACTGACACTTGATTAAAGAAATAAATGCAGTGTTTTCATAAACTTAAAGAAATGAGACAACTTCTGTTGGGACTTGGTTTTAGCTCCTTCATGGCCTTCAGTATGAAAAGAAAACTCTACCATGCATTCATTGTACGGGAACATACAATGATAACATATAACACATTATTAATTTATTAATTTATTTATTTTATGGACAGAAAAAAATCCCCCGTTTTGGATACTCAAAAGGATTTTGACGCACAGTAGTCCCTCGTTTATCGCGGGATATCCGTACCCAGAATCCCCGCGATAAGTGAAAAACCACGAAGTAGGAATAGTAGAAGTAGTAAGTAGTATATACACACATACACTACATTGCCAAAAGTATTCACTCACCTGCCTTGACTCACATATGAGCTTAAGTGACATCCCAATCCTAATCCATAGGGTTGAATATGACGTTGGTCCACCCTTTGCAGCTAGAACAGCGTCAACTCTTCTGGGAAGTTTGTCCACAACGTTTAGGAGTGCGTTTAAGGGGATTTTTGACCGTTCTTCCAGAAGCACATTTGCCTTGGCAGGGTGCTCATGTCTTTGAATATTTTTGAAGACCAGGGGGAGAGACACCGACAGACGTACAGTACGTCAAGTTCAAGGTTTCTTTATTGTCATTCGCATCTCATGTGGGTCATATGGTGGAACGAAATAGTGCACACAGGGTCCCAATTGCATCCAACAAAAGTATAAATTGTAAAAGAAAAACGGTCATAAGATCCAAGATATGAGCTAAGAAATACACCAAACTAAGAATACACCAACACAATGAACAGCAGCACGAACATGAGCCTGTGTGAGTAGATGAGTACGAATGAACACAGCAGCACGACACAGATCAGCAGCACATAACAAGTGATTATAATCATAATAACATGATCATGTAATCAGTGATTATTCTGGTTTTGTGTCTTGAATTTTTTATGTTGCCAAGCAACGCCTTCAGCCCAACATCTGGTCATCTTCTGAGTTCGGAGCTAAAGTCTTTTCCTTATGTGCACTCAGCTAACATTTGAAAAGACTGTAAGGATGATGAACGAGAGAGAGAAAAGTAAACATCTCATTTGGCTGTTTGGATGGTATTTGAACAGACTTGTGCAGAACAAAAAATTCAAAGGATCCATTCAGCGGGGCGCACTTCAGTCGAGGCCGAGCTATCAGCCGAAGCAGCCACAAATCAAGACCTCAGCTTTTCATGATTTACTGCATCTGATCAAGCTCCCCCGTAATGAAATACAAACAGATCCACATCCTGGTCTTTTTCCAAAGCAATCAAACTTGTTTTTCCTGAAATTTCCACATCGACGTAAATAAAAGACGGAGAGAGGAAAAGAAGGTAACTCGACCCCAGAGACTCAAACCGCCGTCCACTCTAATGGCAACAAACTGCTCCCTTCTCTGTGGCTTCAATGCAGCCGATCTAAAAGAAAACCGAAGAACTTACATTTCCTGTGAGAATGCAGTGCATTGCAGAACTTGCTGATAAACAGCTGAAATTAGCTTAAAAAAAAGGCATGCTGAAATGTAACGGAAATGGAAGAACAAGCCAAAATTAGCAGAAAGAAGCAGAAAGAACACGTATTTGCCCAATTAGGCTGAAAGATGAAGACACGGGCACAAAAAAGTAGAAATTATCTGAAATTAGCACCAAAAAAAAAACCAGCTAAAAAGTAGAAAGAAGCTTAAATTACCAGAAGGAAGTGAAGAGAGCACATTTCTGCTGAATTACGCTGAAACAAGTTGAAACGAGTGCAAAAAAATGTGGAATTAGCTGAAGTAGCTAAAATTAGCATAAACAACTAAATAGCAGCTGACATAAGTTAAACGAGCATAAATAAGCTGAAAGGAGCATAATAAGCTGAAATTACAATAAAGACGTTAATTAAGCTGCAAGTAGCAGAAATTACCAGAAAAATTTTGAATTTATCTAAAAAGAGTTGAAATTAGCTAAAAAAAAAAAAA
>NC_056520.1:3012848-3044550 GCF_014905685.2 Nematolebias whitei
TAAACGAGCATAAATAAGCTGAAAGGAGCATAATAAGCTGAAATTACCATAAAGACGTTAATTAAGCTGCAAGTAGCAGAAATTACCAGAAAATTTTTGAATTTATCCAAAAAGAGTTGAAATTAGCTAAAAAAAAAGGGGCTAAGCAGCTGAAAAGGTAAAACGAGCTTAAATTAGAAGAAGGAAGCAGAAAGAACATGTTTGTCTAATTAGGCTGAAAGATGCAGAAATGAGCAAAAAGTGGAAATTATTTGAAAAAACGCTGAAATTAACAACAACAACAACAAAAAAAACAGCTAAAAATTAACTAAAAATGCAGAAAGAAACTTAAATTACCAGAAGGAAGTGGCGAGAACACATTTTTGCTGAATTAGGCTGAAAAAAGTTGAAACGAGTGCAAAATATGTGGAATTAGCTGAAATAGTTAAAATTAGCATAAATAGCTAAATAGCTGACATCAATTAAACTAGCATAAATAAGCTGAAAGGAGCATAACAAGTTATGCTCCTTTCAGCTTAAATTAACATAAAGAAGTTAATTAGGATGAAAGTAGCACAAAAAAAATTGAATTTATCTGAAAACAGCTGAAATGAGCTAAACAATGCTAAAAAAAAAATTAAAGTAGCTCTAAAAGAAGAACAAACTTAAAATAGAAAGTTCCTGGAGAAACTTTGACAGGGACTGTCTATTTATTATTAAAGTATTATTAATAATAAATATTAATAATTAATAATATTAATATATTGTTGATTTATTATTTATTATAAACTATTAATATATGCAATAATAATATTAATAATTAATATTAAATATCAATTATTTGTATTAGTAATTATTAATGTTATTATTTGTAATTATTCAAATGAATCATTAATACTTTATGTTAATTATAATTTTTTACTAATTAATAATAGGTGATAATTGGTGCCTTCCATGCATGTTGAACCAAAATGGCTCCCGATGTTATCCAGTTTCTTTGAAAAGTTTTCTCCTATTCATTTCCTATGGGAAATTTGTCATATTCGTTAGCAAAATATGTCGCCATGGTAACACCAATTGCCAATAAAAGTAATAGCACACATCTCGGGCCGAGCCGGTCGTTTTGATATAACTTTTGTGGGGGTAGACGTTGTGGTTATAGAAATGTAGACACTCTTCCGAGGTGTAGAATAACAGGTGCATGGCAGTCCCCAATTAGCAGAAAAAAGCAGAAAGAACACGTTTGCCCTCTAAGGCTGAAAAAAGCAGAAATGAGCACAAAGAAGTGGAAATAATCAGAAAAAAGCTGAAATTAGCAACAAAAAAAATGGTTGAAAAGTAGCTAAAAAAGCAAAAATAAGTTTAAATTACCAGAAGTGGAGAGGGTGCATTTTTGCTGAATTAGGCTGAAAAAAGTTGAAACGAGTGCAAAAAAAAGTAATTAGCCGAAATAGCTAAAATTAGCATAAAACAGTTAAAATATTAGTTTGAAGTAGCTGAAATAACAAAATAGCTGAAACTTGCAGAAATAAGCTGAAAGGAGCATAACAAGCTGATAATAGCAGAAAGAATCTGAAAGGAGCTCAAAACAGCTGAAAGCAGCTGAAAGCAGCTGAAAGCAGCTGAAAGCAGCTGAAGCAAAACAGAATGTGAAAGGAGCAGTAAAAGGTTGTAACAGATGTAAAGATTTGAAGGAGGTAAAATGAACTCGGTTCATTTTCTACGAGGAAAAAAAATGGCAGAAAAGGCTAAATACTTAAAAAAAAAAGCTAAAGTTGCACCAATACCAAAAGTCACAGCAGGATTGTCCTGAAAGAGCCGAAATATTTTGATTTATGCTTTGATGAAACAACAAAAATGATGGAACGATGCCGATGCTGAAGAAAACTGGATGTGAGCAGAGTGAACGCTTCAGCCTCGTCCACACCTGCCGGTCTCGGCTCACAGCAGCTCGAACAGCTGTGGCGGCCCGGACGACCTCCATGAGAGATGACAGCGCTCGTGTCTGACGATGAACAAACGTGAGGGTGGAGGAGACGGGTCATCCCCAGACTCACCATATCGATGGAGGACACGGGCCCGATGCTGTTGACGTATATGCCCACATCGATGACGGTCGGTTTCTCTGCAACAGCCAGAAGGAAGAGAGATGAGCACATGAAGATTTAGCTGCGTGTCAAGGCTCCCCCCGCCCTGCAGCACATATAGACACAAATAATCAGGTTCAAAACAAAGCTTCCCTTCATCACTCACTGTGGCACCGTGGCAAATAAAACGGTTTATTTTGTTTGGGTTGAAGGCAGAGCCATCGATCTAACCGGAGAGGGAACATGACGACGTCTGCAACAGTTCCAGAGGAACCATGGAGGATAACTGGGAGGAATTTTACTAAATATCCACGTTAGATTCACTTATAGAAAGTCAAAACTTAAAAAAAAAAAGTGCCAAACAAGCCGAGTTGTGCTCAAAAATATTCATGGACTGCACGTAGACGTACATTTGTGTGTATGAATGCGTGCGCAGACGCCCGATGGAAACCTTTAAAACGCGTTGTGTAATGCAGCAAACGAGGTTTTCGTGAAAAATTCAGAGTTTCATGAATTATTCCCAACACGGATCAGTATTTATGATTTGAACTTCCATGTGTCGGCATGACTGCAGCTCATGCAAAACACAACGGGACTGGTTTCAGTGGTTTTGTATGGAAATGTCCTCCCTCTTGTTCTGGACTCAGGTCTAGGGGAAGCATCTTGAGCAGGGAGGTCCAGACATCTCTCTCCACAGCCTCTTCCAGCTCTTCTGGGAGGACCCAAGGCGTTCCCAGTCCAACTGAGACATAGTCTGTCCAGCGTGTCCTGGGTCTTCCCCGGGGTCTCCTTCCAGTCGGACATGCCAAAAGCACCTCCCTAGGGAGGCGCTCAGGGAGCACCCTTACCAGATGAACCACCTCAACTGGCTCCTTTGGATGTGGAGGAGCAGCAGTTCTACTCTGAGTCTCTCCTGATAACTGAACTTCTCACCCTGTCTCTGAGAGTCCAGCTCTGCAGAGGAAACTCACTTCAACCTCCTGGATCCACAATCTCGTTCTTTCAGTCTCTACCAGAGTTCATGACCAGAGGTGAGGGGAGGAACGTAGACCAACCAGTAAACAAAGAGCTTTGACTTACAGCTCAGCTCCCTCTTCACCACAATGGACCGGTACAGAGTCTACAACACTGCAGACGCTGCACCAATCCATCCGTCAATCTCACGCCCCATTCTTCCCTCACTCGTGAACAAAACCCCAAAATATTTGAACTCCTCCACTTGAGGCAAAACCTCACCCTCGACCCGAAGAGAACAATCCACCCTTTTCCGATTGAGGACCACGGCCTCAGATTTGGAGGTGCTGATCCTCATCCCAGATACTTCACACCAGGAATGCGTGATATATACGGTACAAGGTAGAAACGATAGACCTTTAGTCTATGATAGAGATCTGTATTCTACCGGCTAACCGCAGTAATGCTGTGTCTGATGTAAAATCAAGTTGTCATATTTAATTGTAACTTTTTTTTAGTTGAAAACTGTGAAAGTGGTGTTAAGGTCCTTTCTTCGAGAGCTAAGTAGCAAAGCTACAAGCTAACTATGGACGGATTACGTACTCGTATTCGGACGCATGGGCAAAACGCTGTGTTCCGTCGAAAGTTGTTTTTTTTTGTCGAAAGTTCATCGGTCAGCTTTACAGAGTGCATATGAGCCAAAAAAAAAACAGTTACACCTGCTCTCTGATCTGTAAAAGAACGCCGTGTTGAGTGATTTTACTGCAAGACCATGTGGTCAAAGCCACAGAGGAAACTGGTCGCCATTTTGTGTCAGCTCTACTTAAAGCGGAAGGAGACGCCCACTAGTGTTTTCAGTGCAAGATGCTGCTCTGTTGCTGTTCCTTAAGTTAGAATACTGGAACCTGTTAAGAGTTAACATTTTGTTTAAAACATACGGCTAAAACTAAATTTGATATCTTTTGCACCATTTTGCACTACAAGAAAGAACCCTAACACTTGATTTGTTTGTTATTTAAAAGCTATCTAGACCTAGTAATGGAATTTTCTTAATTGACATTTTGTGGTATAGCAGTTTTCAAAATAAATTATGGCAAAAGGACATTATGCTTTTTTCCATTCCTATTGCAAGTTTTATACCAAAAACATATCGTGATATATATCGTTATCGCCACCCTTCACAATACGTATTGTGATATGAATTTTATGCCATATCGCACATCCCTACTTCACACTCGGCTGCGAACCGCTGCAGTGAGAGCTGGAGATCACGGCACGATGTCACCAACAGGACCACGTCACCTGAAAAGACCAGAGATGGAATCCTGAGGCCACCGAACCGGACTCCCTCCACCATCCAACTGCACCGAGAAATTCTGTCCATAAAAGTTATGAACAGAATCGGTGACAACGGGCAGCCCTGGTGGAGTCCAACTCTACCCAGAAGTGGTCCGACTTACTACCAGCAATGCGAACCAAACTCTCGCACTGTTTGTATAGGGGCTGAGGGGTCCCCAATCCCATTCTCACGGAGCACCCCCCACAGTGTACCCTGAGGAACACGGTCGAATGCCTTGTAGACTGGATGGACAAACTCCCATGACCCCTCAAGGACCATAGTGAGGGTAAAGACCTGGTCCATGATTATGAAAATACATTTAAAATGGACAATTTGTGTTATTGTACCCATTCATCAAATAGTGAATATATTGCTTTTTGATGGCATTCTAATTTAAACGTAGTAATGAAGAAAATACAGATCTGAAGATGCTCCAACTGTTCCTGTAGTGGGTTCATAACGAAGACTCAACAGTTTCACGGAGTGCACGTTACACATCAACCCTGCCAGCCAGACAGGCGGCAGGTTCAAGCTACAGAACGAGAAGCTTCGTTTATTAATAACTCGTCCGGCGTACGTCTCTGTACGGGTAAATGACGCTCGAGGCTTTCTTCATGATCTCAGTCGTGTGATATTTATCTGTTCTGCGACGTTGCTGAAGAGTTGAAGAGAATGTGCACGTGAGCTCGTTTCATCCCGGGGGACTTGCAGCTTCTGTCAGCGCTGGTTTGAGTCCAGCCGAAAGTTCTGCTCCGCTAACTAAACAATGCAGAATAGCTCTGCACAGCTTAAACTTGATTTTTCTGGCAGTGTAAGAAACGCATCTTGTTACGTTAATAGTGTGAATTCACACTATTGTCATCCTGTTTATATTTATTATTCCGACTTCGATCCCCATTCCATACGTTTATCGGCATCTAACTTCTTCCATCATTTTTGTTCCATTTCAACAAATCATAAAACGTTCAGCTCAATCCTGCTCTGACTTTTGGTGTTGGTGTAACTTTAGCTGTTTGAAACATTTAGCCTTTTCTGCCATTTTTTCCACATAGAAAATGAAACGAGCTCATTTTCCATCCTTCAAATCTTTAGATCCGTTTACAACCTTTTACTGCTCCTTTCACTTTTTGTTCTGCTTCGGCTGCTTTCAGACTCCTTGTGCAATTCTTTAAAAAAAATTTTTAGCTACTTTCAGATAATTTCAGTTGTTTTGTGCTCCTTTCAGATTTATTCTGCCAACTTCAAAATTTTGTGCTTCTTCTAACTTCTTTCTGCTAATTTCAGCTATTTCAGCTACTATTTTGCTGTTTTAATTTATTAATTTCAGCTTCTTTATGCCTTCTTAGCTACTTTTCAGCTGTCTTTTTTTTTGCTAGTCTCAGCAGATATTTTCACCTTTTTGTGCTCATTTCTGCTTCTTTCAATGTAATTGGGCAAACGTGTTCTTTCTGCTTTCTTATGCTAATTTTAGCTGGTTCTACATTTTCAGCTTTCAGCTAGCTTTTTAGCAAATTTAAGCTGTTTTCAGATAAAGGTTTTCATGGTATTTTTTGCCACTTTCAGCCTACTTAACTTATTTATGCTCATTTCAGCTTGTTGTGCTCCTTTCAGCTTTGTTCTGCTAGTTTCAGCATTTTCTGCCATTTCAGCTACTATTTAGCTGTTTTATGCTAATTTTAACCTTTTCAGCTAATTCTACATTTTTTGCACTCATTTCAACTTTTTCCAGCTTAATTGGGCACACTGGTGCTCTAACCACTTCCTTTGGGTAACGTAAGCTTCTGCCTATTTAGCTACTATTCAGCTGTTTATTGCAACCATCTGCTTTTCTCGATCAGTTCCACTTTTTTGTGCTCATATCTGCTTCTTTCAGCCTCACTGGGCACAAGTGTATTCTCTCCACTTCTTTATGGTAATTTAAGCTTCTTTTTGCTTCTTTTTTTTTAACCTTTACTTTACCAGGAAGAAATTAATTGAAATTATTAATCTCTTTTACAAGGATGTCCTGGACATTCTTTGGCTACTATTCAGCTGTTATTGGCAAATTTCTGCTTTATTCAGATAATTTCAACATTGTTTTTGCCCATTTCTGCTTCTTCATGTTTAATTAGGCACAATTGTGCTCTCTCCACTTCCTTTTGGTAATTTAAGCTTCATTCTGTCATTTCAGCTACTTTTCAGCTATTTCTTGCTAATTTAAGCCTTTTTTTTTTAGCTAATCCACAAATTTCTGTGTTCATTTCTGCTTATTTAAACCAAATTCAGCAAATATGTGTTCTTTCTGCTTTCTTCAGCTAACTTACGCTTGTTCTTCCATTTCAGCATGTTTTTAGCTAATTTCAGCTTTTTGTCAGCAAGTGCTTCAGCAACAAGAATTCACACTGCATTTTCACAGGAAACGCAATCTAGTTTGTTTTCTACATTCATAGAAAAAGATTATATGTCAGAGTGTACTGGGTTAAATTTTGTATGTATCATGTCGGCATTTTGTCCGTTTACGTCCTTTCGCCTTTTGACCATTTAAACATTTGCTAACTCTTCAGCTCGGCTTGACAAAACATGATAAGAGCCTCTGCCAGCTGGAAATCCTTTAGCTGGCTCAGCTTGAAATGTATAAATAATTGTTTCTGTGTGAGCGATGCGGCTCGTGCTGAGGGGTGGCGTGCATTCTGGATGTAAGTGCCAGATCTCTCTCTTTGAAAGAACAGATTTTTAAAAAACATTTTGTCA
Source organism: Nematolebias whitei (assembly GCF_014905685.2). NCBI lineage: Eukaryota > Metazoa > Chordata > Actinopteri > Cyprinodontiformes > Rivulidae > Nematolebias > Nematolebias whitei. Next base: position 3,019,938 of record NC_056520.1, read on the forward strand.
AAACATCTATCCCGGACTCCTGAGAGGTTATTTCTGTAGAATTTTTCCAATACGTAGTTTTTTCCTAACCATGAAGTCCACTGTAGACCAAAGTACCATAATTTCCAGACTATTCAGCACTCCAGAATATAAGTTGCACCCATTAAATAAAAATAATAAAAATTTTATACAAATATAGGCCGCGTTTGTCTTTAAGCCGCAGGTGTCCACGTTGTAACGAGATATTTACCACAGGAAAATGTTTAAAACTTTTAATTAAATACGTACTGGCAATATGTACAGTCAGAGCTTAATTTGAGCCGGGAACGCTCTTATTTTGACAGGGTGTGTGCCGAAAACTGTTTGCTTGGATCCGGTAACTCTCAGGTTTATTAATAATAAAGTTATGAACAAATACGACTGCCTTGAACGAATAAAACTTATATTGGATAGGTAAACTGAAATTACATAAACACTAATTTTAAACACAACAGCCACTTACGACTTCTTAATATCACATACGAGCTGCCTCTTCAAGTAAGCATTTCCAATTCTACCCTTAAAAAAATCTCAGCCCCAAAAAGAGTTGCTGGGGTGATTGCCGAGCTAACCATGCAGTCGTACTCGGACAGGAGCCCACAGGAAGCTACCATGAACAGACGGAGGAGGTGCCAAGAGGTTTCACGTGTGGAGTCGAACAATAGTGAATTCAGTGGAAAAGAGTCGAGCTTGGAGCCGTCAAGTCAGAGAGGGGGATATGTCAAGGTCTGCTTGACAGAAACAGAGTGTTTATAAATTTAAGTAAATGTAGATGTTTAACAACTCATTAAAATACACCAAAATGCAAGAAATCACATCTACTTTATTCAAAATGGTCTGGGGAAGGACCAAGGGCCTATGTTTTGGTGATATTAAGTTTGTTAGCCATCAAAAAAAAAAAAATCCATAAATTAGCCACAGCATTGTTTATGCCACGGGATTCAAAGCATGTGAACAAAGTAGTGGTTTATAGTCCAGAAATTACGGTATTCCAGAGTCAAAGTGAGGCCATCTGTCTATCTGGCAACAATCTTGAAGGGCCCCATCATCATGACCCCAGAGTCACCATAATCTGGCAAAATACAGAATAAGCAGATAATTTGCTTGTGCCCTCACTGCCCTGGGCCCCTTAGAGATCATGGGCCCCTGGGCAGTTGCCCAGTTGCCCATATGGTTAATCCAGCCTTGGCCACCTCCATAGTCATAGCTTTTTAGCTAGCACATCTGTATTGAGCGCTGTTAGCTTAGTGCTATGTCCGTGCCGGAAGCTGTCAACGGGTAGGGGGGTGTTGGTAGGCAGGGCGCTTGGTTCTGTTGGCAGGGTGGGGCACCCTGTTCGTACGATGGTAAGGAAGGGAGAGTTTTATTTATCATAAAGCATTGAGCACCAGGTCACTTTTAATCATGTTGCGCCTACTGTCTACGTCATACGCATGTATCATTTTTGGAAAGAAAGCCGACTTACTTCACCGTAATGACATCTACTTACAGGTATAAATAAATTTGACTGATTGCATCGAATGAGAGATTAAACTTTGTTCCTTTAATTATTGTTTGTGTTGTCACAGAAATCACCAATTAATTTAATTCCAATGGTTAAGATTAAAAACACGTGTTTGTTAATTATGAAGAATTGTGCTAGTTGCGTTACTTCCGCAGTTCCCTGGTTTGCGCTTCGTTTGGAGAGTGTATGCTTTCATTAAAATGAGGCTGTAGTGTTTCAGTAAAGGTTGGTGGTTTGCTTAGATCAGGGGTCTGCAACCTGCGGCTCTGGAGCCACATGCGGCTCTTTGGTCCCTCTGCAGCGGCTCTTGACCAAAACTGACATAAAACTGAATCTTATTGGTTGTTATAACTAAAAGGTCTAGTTTTAGCAGTTTTCCTGTAATTTATTTTGCAAATATATGAATACTAGAAACATTACAAGGAGTAAAACATACTTTCACTTTACGTTTTATTTCTTCAAAGTAGGATACATCATTTTTCTACAATAAAAATAAAAAAAAAATCACATAATTATGCATAGTTTATCATTTTAGTTTTTAGAAAATGGGCAAAAACTATATTATTTTTTCCTTCTTTACAAGAATCTCATCTTTTATTTAGTCTTAGAGTGTAAAAATATCAATAAATGTTAAAAATCATTAGATATTTTTAGTTTTACAAAATCATCTCTACTGTCCAGAAAAGCGCCCTCTAACAAACTGGTCCGTGGGCCACCAGTTGAGAATCCCAGTTGTAGCAGGTACTGTGGCTCCGGACACGTTTAGTTTAGTGAACAAAGGGGCAGAAATGGCTCTTTTGATCGTAAACGTTGCAGACCCGTGGTTTGGATTCTCAAAGTAAAAGAAAAAGTCCAACTTTCTAAATATCCTGAACTCGAACAATAATCTACTGTTCTTGAAACGTGTAAACAGTTTCCACACTTCCACTGTTGGTTTGCAAGACATGAAATCTTGGGCCTCACAATCGTGAGAAGAAAGGTTATGGCTTTCGAGTAATTTCATTTTCAGTTGTCAACGCTCTGGTAATTCAGAAGCATCTCTGACCCTCCTGAGGTCTACTTAGTACCATTACTGGGAAAGACACCCAAGTTCAGAGTTAAAGTCTCGTTTCTTTTCCCCATTTGAAGAAACCTGGCACAGAAAACATATGAACACACACCATGTAAAGGCTGAGAAATGCAAGGCTTGCTTTCATTGTTCTTTTAGAGCAATCAGGGAAACCCCTGGACGTGCTGTTCATCGGGGAAAAGACCGAGACGATTAGAATTCCCACATTTGAGCAGTGCAGAATGCCGTCCAACTGATCTGCATTCCTCTGTACTGTACAGCAGAATCACCTGCAAGCAGAGGAGCACTACTCTCTCCCTCCTTTGAGGCTTAAAGCAGAAATAGGAGGAAGGGTATGAAAAAAAAAAAGCACAGAATTGTGGTGCAAGGCGGAGCTCTTCCAGCAAATAAGGTCCGCATCGTTAAAAATCTGGGTCAACCTGAAGTGAATTTACCTGAAGTCCATAAAGTCTCATCAGTGGATCGTTCTTTAAAGGGGTCTCTGACTACTTGCACATATTGGCCTCAACATGTAATTTTTTCTCTGTTCTACTAAAAGTTATTCTTTGTGGCACGAGAAAACTCTTTATTAACGTATTATATATTAGTTTTGGAGCCAACGTCTTATATCAACTCTAAAGCTGACGGCTTATGTATTAAGATAAAATAAGATGAGACAAGACAAGAATTTATTGATCCTGCAGGAAATTGTAGTGCCAGGGTTTCAATACAAAGGAACGTGCACAAGGAATCACACAATAGAGAATATAAAAAGAATGGAGAGATCTAAAAATACCAACAATTGAGGTCCAAAACATGTCAGGTACGGACAGAAACATTAAAGTGTTATAGTGTTATATTAGCTATGGAGCTAACTTCACATACATTAGCTTTGGCGCAAATGTCACATATATGAGAGATGGAACAAGCATTTTATACATTAGCTCTGGAGTTAGCAACTTATACATTAGCTCTGGAGTTAGAATCTTATACATTAGCTCTGGAGTTAGCATCTTATACATTAGCTCTGGAGTTAGCAACTTATACATTAGCTCTGGAGTTAGTAACTTATACATTAGCTCTGGAGTTAGCAACTTATACATTAGCTCTGGAGTTAGCAACTTATACATTAGCTCTGGAGTTAGCAACTTATACATTAGCTCTGGAGTTACTAACTTATACATTAGCACTGGAGTTAGCGTCTTATACATTAGCTCTGGAGTTAGCATGTTATACATTAGCTCTGGAGTTAGCATCTTATACATTAGCTCTGGAGTTAGCATGTTATACATTAACTCTGGAGTTAGCATCTTATACATTATCTCTGGAGTTAGCATCTTATACATTAACTCTGGAGTTAATGTTTTACACATTAGTTCTGGAGTTAGCATCTTATACATTAGCTCTGGAGTTAATGTTTTATACATTAGTTCTGGAGTTAGCATCTTATACATTAACTCTGGAGTTAATATTTTATACATTAGTTCTGGAGTTAGCATCTTATACATTAGCTCTGGAGTTAGCATCTTATCAATCAACCTTTATTTCTACAGGTAAATCCCATTCAGCCTCGAGGACTCATTCATTTACAAGAGAGACCTGATTTCAACAAAGAAAGATGACAACAATGGACAACAGCAACAACAATAAACAGTTATAAAAAAGCATACTACAGTTTTTTTTTTTTTTTTTAACAAATAGGATGGCTAAAAGGAAAAGGTAACAAAACAAAAAACAGATAGATTCCAAGACAAATGTAGAAAACTAACAACAGGAACATGTCAGCATTGGACCCTGCCAGGTGTCCAACAGATTCTTAAAGACACTTAGAGAGGTCAAGGTCGAGAGCTTCAAATCTTATACATTAGCTCGGGAGTTAGCATCTTATACATTAGCTCTGGAGTTAGCATCTTATACATTAGCTCTGGAGTTAGCATCTTATACATTAGCTCCGGAGCTAACAGGAATGCCTAGTTAATTCTACATTCCCTTCTCCGTCAATGTGCTCCGGTTCAAATTAAATGTCTGAATATCAATAAATGTCCAAATTTGACATTCAAGCTGAATGGAACTATCAATCAACCTTTATTTATACAGGTAAATCCCATTGAGCCTCGAGGACTCATTTACAAGAGAGACCTGAAAACTAGCACCAACGCAACCTGTTTACATCATTTACCCAGAATGCATTGCAATGTAAATAAAATGGTGACATCCATGTGTCAACAAAAAATTATAAAAACTAAAAAGCCTACAGTATTTTTTGGGTCTTGTTTAATATCTGAAGCGATTATCAAATAAGGTCTATTGTTCCAACTAGTTGTAGATCCTTTAAGAGTGCAAGCTGGAAACACTCCCGTCCAAATCTTCCAGCCTTTCTTCATCCTTCTACTTTTCCGTCTGTTTGAAAGGTTGAGTTGTTTTACATGATGGTGTTTGTCAGGTCTGCTGAGCTTTCGTCAGTGTTTCTTCAAATACTGTGCGACAGATTTATGTGCGATGGCGCATGGGTAATGCGCCAATGACTCGTTTTAAATCTCAAAGCTTATTTTTTTATACTTTTAGATGGAAAGTAAGTTTAAAGCAAACCAGGTTCTTATCTGTACAAAAAAACATTCACCTATACCTTATTTTAACCTCAGTTCTACTCTTAAAAGAGAAAATGTGATCCGAAAAGGCGGGATAATTTCCATCCTTATGTCTTGCTCATCTTCCTCCTCATTGCCTTGTTTTATAGAAAAGGCCTGACAGCTCCCATCTGTATTATCGAATTACCTTGTGGGGTTTGATTGTGAGAAGAAAGGCTTTTTATGCCTGCTTGGCCTGGCTGCCATGACGAATGCGTTACGCATTTCCAGCTGGAGTAAACACAAGTACATGCGGATGCACATATCCCCACTGACCGTTCATCCCCCATATGTTCAGTTCTCAAGCTCTGTTCTGGGAATTGGAAGGCCTCAGAAGGCTATCAAATGCACATCAGAGGGGAAGCCTCGTGTCTTTGGTCTCTTGGGGGAAAATACGCGCTGGAAAATAATTTATTACACTCTGCTATGTAGAAGCCATTGACAGTGTGGCGTCTGCTGGCTACTTGTGAATACATCTGAAAATACCGCTCTGCGTCTGACTGGACTCCAACCATTGGCAACGGCCTGACAGAAAATTGCAAGAAAATTATCAAAACTTCTTGTGGACTCACCCTGAATTGGCACGTAGAACTGATTTGTGTACATACATTGCGGCAAATTAATTCTGATATTCCTGCAAATGTCACAATTTAGTCAAAAAAGTTTTAATTCTGCCTCAGTTTGATCCCAGTTTGTTGCCTTTTTCAATCCCAATCACTCCCAGTTTGGGTTCATAAGAAGTCAAACCCTTCCAATGCTCTCGCACATTGCAAATCCTTTCAAAGGTTATTTCATTGAGAAATTATTTTAAGACCATTTTGAGAAAGAACTGGCTTTACAATTTTTGGAGCATGTTCCATTTGTCTCGCACCAAGAGAGAGAGATTGTCCAAAACATTTTGGATGAATTTTAATTTTGTCAGACACTAATTCCCCTAAAGATTTTCAAATTTTGCGAAAACGCTAATCCGCTAAATGGAACATTAGTTCCGCAATTAGTGGATTAGCGGAACCGTGCCCACCACTGGTTAAGTGTTTCTTCCAAAGAAAGAATTGAATTTGTGGATGACGTCATGCCAGACCTATTTTGCAGCAGCAAGTTAAATGGTTGGTAAAGGTTGAATGAAAATAAAAAGTTTAAACTAGCATGGTTGCTAATAGTTGAGCTCAGTGATGTACGCTGTGTATTTTTGTGTCCAAACACTGAAGCAATATGATTTATAACATAGGTAATACAGTATTGGCATCATCTCCATCTGGTACCACTTAGCCATAGCCAGGTCTCAGAGGCAACAGGTCCAGGAGAGAAACCCAGACATCCCTCTCCCCATCAACAATTCCCAGCTGGGACACTGACTCTTCAGAATCTTCTATGACATAGGAATGCCAGGGAAAATACACAATACCCCCAGAGAGTTCTGGGTCTTCCCAGGAGCCTCTTACCAGTGGGGAGTACCCGGAAAACTTCTAAAGGGAGGCATCGTAATCAGATGTCCGAACAACGTCAACTGACTTCTTCCCATGCAAAGGAGCAGCTGGTCTACTCGGAGCTTCACCCGGATGACGGAGCTCCTCGCCCCATCTCTAAGGCTGAACCCAGCCACCCTACTAGGAAGCTCATTTTGGTCGCGTGTATCCAGTATCTCATTCTTTCCGTCATGATCCAAACATCATGACCACAGGTGAGTGCCGCAACATAGACCAGTAAATCGAGAACTTTGCCAGTTGATTTTTCCTCAGTGTTTCACGAGTTTATTTCCCTTTAACGCAACAAACCTTTTCAAATACTCAAAGAGACGGCATCGGGAACATAGTCCCACCTCAACCAGAAGAGGGAAAGGGAACCTTTGGACTAAAGCAACCCTCTGAAACAGACGTTTGAAGAAGGCACTTCTTACAGAGCTGCCACGCCGCATGTGACAGAGGCAACAGGTATTTTTAGACGGAAACGAACACTTCCGCACAAGGTGTTTGACAAAAACAGTCCATATGAGAAAGCAACCAAATGGTGGAAGGAAGTGATTAAAGCCGTTACCTTTCACATGGCAAAAGGTATTAAAACAATTTAACAGTTGCCGAGTTCCAATATTGAGCCGGGATTTAGACAAATTACACAATGTCTTTGTTTTGAATCGCGATAAGAGGTAACCAGTTTCCTTTTCATAGTGCTAATTAGAGTTTTGTCTTAAGTGAACAAATAATTTTAAAATGGCTGATAAATAATGCAGCAATACTTCACAGAATTGTGTTAAATTATTACAGAAGTTGACGTTTTATTTAATCAATTTTAAACGAGCCTCGAGTTTTGTGTTAAACTAACCTTTCTTACAGATTGTTCTATTCTACGTTTCTGTTCACGTTTATTTAAAGCTAAATATAAACTGAGTTTTCCTCAGAAGACTAATGAAGGGAACAGGCTGTTTAGCTTTATAGCTTTTTATGTAGCTAGAGTGCACTTCAGCACAGTGGTGGTGTTTACCTTTAATTTTTAAAATGATTTGGGTCTAACAGTCCGAGACAGAGGCTGCTTCAAGTCTCACATCAGTGGCATACGTGTTAATTCTCCATTATATTAAGAACAGGTTAAGAAATTGTACAAACTCATAACAAGAGTACAATATACGGTACGTTATACACCCATCAACCAAGTATTACATAGCAATAGTTTGGACAAGACCTATAATATATAACATTTGACCTTGATTTGTGGCCTTGATCTTGAAGCTGGGGTAACCAAAAGAGTATGCAACGTGCCGTGTATCAGTGGTACAAATTAATATCAGGTTTCTTTAAATTATCCTGAGATCAGTAGCTATTCCTTGGACGAGCAAAGCTCTCGTCACAAATCAGGGTCAAGGCTTTAACAAGATATTTGCTCGTCCAAAGAATAGCTACTGATCTTCTCAGGATAATTTAAAGAAACCTGATATTAATTTGTTCCACTGATACACGGCACGTTGCATACTCTTCGTTACCCCAACTTTGAGGTAAAGGTCGCAAATCAAGGTCAAAGCTTTAACCTTTACCTCAAAGTTGGGGTGATTAAAACCAGTGTTTCCACTACTATTATCCAAGGAGGGCGCCCCGCTTTGTCATCAGAACCGAGCGCCCTGCCTACCAGAATGTACTCCCTCCAGTTGAGAACTGTTGGTGCCGACGTAACATTAAGCTAGCAGCGTGTAATACAGACGTGCTAAAAAGCTACAGACGTAGAGCTCCGCTTCTCTGACATTCCCCCCTATTTTTATTACCTTTAGGGCTGTTTTACGTGGGAAAATACTGTTGGTAAATTGCTTTTTAACTAGTAAAATAAAATAAAAAACATAAAATCAATTGTTAACAATAAATGTAAAAATTATAAGTCATATATTCCTTTAAAAAGTCATATGATATACTATATCTCCTACCCTTAATTTGGAGTGTCATATTTATCAATGTTCTGGTGAGTCCAGGCCACATTGCCCCAGAAAAACCTGCGTGGAGTCAAAAAACGTTTTCCAGTGTTGGAAACATGCTCATTGTGAAGACAGCGTGTATTCAAGGATTCAAGGTTCTTTATTTGTCATTCGCACCTCATGTGGTACATGTGGTGGAACGAAATTATGTACACAGGGTCCCAGTTACATCCAACAATAAAATGTAAAAGAAAAACAGTAATAACATCTAAGATATGAACTAAGAAAAACATCAACTAAAAATTGGCTAAGCACTAATAACATAAAAACATTATGCCAAACAGAAGCACGAACATGAACATGAGTCTGTGTGAGCAGATGAGCACGCATGAACACATCAACATGAAACAGATCAGCAGCAACATGATGTGATTATTCTGGTTAGAGATTCATGAGTCTAACAGCCTCAGGGTAGAAGCTGTTCCTCAGTCTAGTGGTTCTACACTTAATGCTCCTCAACCTCCTTCCTGACGGGAGCGGGGCAAAAAGTGTGTGTGCTGGGTGAGTGGGGTCCTTCATGATGCAGGTGGTCCTCTTCCTGCATCTGGAGGTGTAGATGTCTGTGATGGTGGGGAGACTGACTCCAACATCTTCTGCGCAGCCTTCATCACTCTCTGCAGAGCTTTTCTTTCTGCAGCTGTGCAGCCTCCATGCCACACGTTGATGCTGGAGCACAGGATGCTCTCCACTGCACACCTGTAGAAGGAGGTGAGGACTGAGCTTCCCAGACCAGCTCGTCTCAGCCGCCTGAGGAAGAAGAGTCTCTGATGAGCTTTCTTGATCAGGCTGGTGGTGTTGTTGCTCCAGCTGAGGTTGTCATTCATGTGTACACCCAAGTACTTGTAGCTGGAGACCACTTCCACTGCAGATCCTCTTATGTTCAGGAGGGTGTAGGTGTTTTTGTTCCTTCTGAAGTCCACGACCATCTCCTTTGTCTTCTTCACATTGATGTGAAGGTTATTCTCTCTGCACCAGCTCTCCAGGTGTTCCACCTCCTGCCTGTAGCTGGACTCATCATTGTTTATGATGCATCCCACCACCAATGTATCATCTGCAAACTTTACAATGTGACAGCCTGGATGGGTAGCTGCACAATCATACGTGAGCAGAGTAAACAGGAGGGGGCTCAACACACATCCCTGAGGAGAGCCAGTGCTGAGGGTTATGGTGGAGGAGGAGAAGTTGTGGATCCTCACTGACTGTGGTCTGTTTGTTAAGAAGTCTAGTACCCAGTTGTAAATGGAGGGGCTTAGTCCTAGTGTGGATAGTTTGTCCATCAGGGTTTGGGGGATCATGGTGTTGAAGATGGATGTGAAGTCCACAAAGAGCATACGGACGTAAGAGTTTTTCTGCTCCAGGTGGTTGAGCGCAGTGTGGACCACAGAAGAGAAGGCATCCTCTGTTGATCGTTCTCACGGTATGCATACTGATGAGGGTCCTCGTTGATGTTGATGGTTGTTTTGATGCGAGTCATGATCAAATTTTCAAAGCATTTAGCGACTATCGTGCTGAGGGCCAGTGGCCGAAAGTCATTCAGACGAGTCACTGGAGAGCTCTTTGGGACTGGGATGATGGTGGCAGTCTTCAGGCAGGTGGGAACTGTCTCCAGGGTAAGTGAGGTGTTAAAGTTATCAGCCAGCACCTCGCAGAGATGATTGACACATTCATTCAACACTTTCACGGGGATGTTGTATGGACCGGTTGCCTTGTGCAGATTAATCCTCCTGAAAGTCCTCCTTACTTCTACTGGGGTCACGCTGAGAAGCTCTTCATCTGGTGCCGAGGTGAGTCTGGAGCTGGGTGGTCTGTTCGGGTCTTCAAAGCGTACATAGAACTTGTTGAAGGCATCAGGCAGAGATGGGTCTTTGGGACATTGTTCGCTCCTGCTTTTATAATCCGTTATGCACTTAATGCCCCTCCACATGCTCCGTGGGTCTCGTGAGGTGAATTGACCCTCGATCCTCTCTGCATATGTGGCCTTGGCCCTCTTAATACCAGCAATCAGCTCTTTCCTTATCCTTCTCAGCTCCTGCGAGTTTCCAAACCTGAAGGCAGTTTCATGGCTTCCAGCAGGGTGCGCACCTCTGCATTCAGCCAAGACTTTCTGTTCAGGTAACTCTTAACATATTTTAAGTTAGAGACATTGTCAGTACATGTAACCAATGTACCCCAGAACTGAGGATGTGCATTGGTCAAGATCTAGCATTCCATCATTTTCAGCAGCTTCTCTGAAAACCTCCCAGTCCGTTCCTCCAAAACAATCCCACAGCATGGGGCCACTGTATGTGTAGTGCCGTGTTGTGGTATGTGTGTGCCTAAAGAGTATGACTCTTTATATTTCTTAAAGAAATCTAGACTGTCAGACTATATAAAACCTTAATACGACACCCACATCATTCTCAGATCAGACCTGACTTCCATTTATCCATCATGTTTACCTGCTTTTTCTTTTACGGGCCGCGGGGGTCATTGGTGCTCATGTCCAGCCATCACTGTGCGAGAGGCGGGGGACACCCAGGACAGGTCACAAGTCCATCACAGGGACACGGAGACAAACGAGACAAACAACCATTCACTCTCTCACCTATGGACAATTTAGAGTTATCAGTCAGCCTAACATGCATGTTTTTGGTCTGTGGGATGAAACCAGAGTACCCGGAGAAAACCCATGCATGCGAGAGAGAACATGCAAACCCCACCCAGAAAGGACCCCTGACCAGGATTTGAACCAGGGCAACCCCTGCTCACAGAGAGGCACTGACCTGACTTCAGAGATTAATTCAATTTCAGAATAAGTAACCTTCCCGAACTCTTTTTAATGAATGTTTTGAGTCTTCTATACATCCACAATGATGGTTGTGGTCATCAATTAGATGGTGTGAGCTAAAACCGGGCTCGGTCTTAAATGACGCAAAAACAAGAACTGATAACACAAATATATGTGTCAGCCTTGTGGTGTCAGCTCCCCAGTGGGGACCAGATCACAACTAGGCCACGGAGGCCTTTCAGTGAGGTCCCTGAACTCCCTCTAGGCATCGCAAACTGATCGGAGCATGCCAACACAAGTGCACAGTTGGCAGCTCATCTACGCTTGTTAATTTCATTTCTTCCCCTACAACAAGAAGAGAACCAAATGTTTCAATATCTATGTGGGAGTAACATTTTTACTTACCACAAAATTTAAACTAGTAATATCTTACCCTTAAAATGTCTTCACTTTATGACAAAAACTGGTTTACTGGTTGGATGGATAGATGGATGGATAGATGGATAGGATAGGATAGGATACGATAGGGGGAATTAATGCACGTGCATGTGGATCTACTTTTTACGACCAAAGATTTACTTGGGTTATGGCTGATTTTTCCCCAAAAGACCTTCGGAGGGTTAATATCATGGTGACAATATCAGTTGCAATAAACTTTATTGTCCTCACTATTCTGTCACCAAGATGCTCACAAAACTAACTATGGGCATTTAGGGCAGTGGGAGTCCCATCTGATTGCAACATTTTGTACGAGCAAGCAGTTTTGAGACTGTAACTCCCAGAAATCCTTTATTTCTGATACAGTGCACACTACAACAATGTATTTGTGATATGCAACCCAGTTTCACTTGTATAACAGGTTTGCTTAATAGTTCTGGATCTAGCAACAACAATTTTTCTTCTATTTTTTGAAGAAAATGCAGGAAAAAGGACAATTATTTATTCACAATATTTCTGCAGTGTTTCTCCTACCATTATACAAGCAGGGTGCCCCGCCCTGCCTACTGAATCGAACAAACGCACACCCCGCCCCCGTCGACAACAGCCGGCACTGACGTAGCACTAAGCTAGCGGCGGCCAATACAGATGTGCTAGCTATAAAGCTACAAACTATCACACCATTTCCCTCATGCTGGGCCGTCTACATGACCCCACCCCACCTCTGCTCAAAAACCTAAAACCATCTGTACAAACAGCGCGCAACATCGATGTGTTTTGGATCTTCCCGTCAGAAAATTGCGACAAAAATCGCGGAACAGATGAGCGCCCTGCCAAGGCAAGTAATGTAGGGGAAACAGTGTATTTATTTATTATTCTTTCAACTGCTCCCTTCTTCAGGGGTTGCCACAGCAAACTAACTTGCACCAAGACTTGGACATCGGTTAATGCCGGATGTCCTTCCTGACATAACCACAGACTATCAAGCTACCACAGCCCTCTGTGTGGAGCAGAGAGCTGCCATCTAGGGTGCCAGGGGGAGCAGATGGGGGGTTAAGGGTAGACATCACAAAAACAAATTTTCCTGGGTGATTGTCTCAGAAGTTATTGCGATAAACAATATTGTTTGAAATTTGACAATTAGTATTTTTGTCAAATTTAAGAAGAAATGTTCATTAATTTGTTTTGAGTGGAGTACCTTTTTTGACCACTGGATGGCAGTATAAGACTGTCTGAACTGAAGGATGGATAGTGAGGGAGAGAACAGCGTGTATCTTTAAAAAAAATGGGAGGGAGGCCCCTTGACTTGACATGGTCTGTCTCTCGTTCCTTTTTTTTTTTGTTCTCAAAATGGCGGACACTCGGTGTGGTTTGAGATCTTTAGCATAGCATTTTTCACACAAAGCTTTTAGCTAAAAAAAAAAAATCAGTAAACAAGTTTTCCGCTTCTTTTTACAGAGAAAAACAGCTTTTTACACAAATGCACGGCTTTCAACCGTGAATTTTGGAGCTTCGACGAGACAGTTTTTTTTTTCACCGAGGTCGGCCTGTTAGCTTAGCTCGTAGCTTAGCTGCTTTTAACGATCCAAAAAACGCGATTTTGGATTTTTAAAACGGAATTTAAAAAGAGGGGTCAGTGAAGAGCACCAGAGTGGAGTCTCTTGTCATCCATGGTCTTCAGTAGAAAGAGAGAGACACGAAGAAACGATAAAGCCGATAAATGAAAATGAGGTCGATAATTTTCATTCATCATGCGATTAACTGATTTATTGTTTATCGCAACAGGCCTAGCTAAGAGCCTTGCTCAAGGGCCCAGAGTGGGGTAAATGAGAGTAGAAGCAGGTGTGAGCGCTTCACCTTTCTCACCCACATTTTTTGACGTTCTCGATCTGAGGAGTTGAACCGGCAACCTTTCGATCATAGGCTCAGCTTCTCTAACCTCTGCGCCACCACTCCCCCCTCGTTCATAATAATTCTGTACGAGTTCAGAAACTTGTCTTCTCCCGCCCACGTCACGCACGGGGAGGGAAGCTGAATGATCTCGTCACGTACCGATGAAGACCCAACAGTCAGGACTCTCTGCACACGTGTGACTGTAAAAAGGAAGCGTGTTCACATTTTAGCCAATCTGCATCATTAAGCTCCCTCTTCCAGACGTCCTGCTCGCACTGTAACCATGGAAACAGACACCAGACACCTGGGTTACCATGATACTGGTGTAAAAAGAACAAATTAAGGCGTTCCTCGTCTTTCCTTAAGGTCTTTAAGTTAAATTAGGCCTGTTTAAAAACAGTGGATTAAACTCGCAACCAAAAATATAGTTTTAGGAACAGATTTTACATCTGTTTTTTTTTTTTTTAATCTCTTTAGGAACCAAACTATGTCTGCTTTAAGAAATAAATGAAACGTGACGAGCAGTAGCCATCTGGATGACCCAAGCTAAAAATTCCCTCCAAATGCTTTTCGACCCACATCTGTAACTGTGAGGCGTCTCACTCCAAGGACAACCTACAGCCAGCCATCTGCACTGCGGACAGACATATTAGATGCAACCACTCGACCACTGGGACTGCTGGAACTTAACCCCCCGCTGGAACCATGATTTTTTTTCTTGGGGTGGGTGGCCTCAGTTTCAGTCTTAAAGAAGGTAGCTTCATGTGATGCTCCACAATACAAAAGCAGCACAGGTTGAGAGTTCCCAGGTATTTTGAAAGGTAATGATGGATCAGGCACGTGGACCACAAAGAAGTGAGCAAGATGAACAGAAGAAAGTAATACTCAGGGTTTCCCCTAGCATTAAACAAGGAGGGTGCCCCGCCCTGTCAACAGAACCGAGGGCCCTGCCTACCGAATGTCCTTCACCACCAACGTCGACAACTTTTGTTGCAATACAGACGCGCTAGCAAAAATGCTACTTACGTAGTGCTCTGCTTCTCTCACGCATCCTCCCCCAGCCCTGTAAACAGTAGCATAGCACTAAGGTAGCGTGCAACACAAACGTGTCTCCGTCTACACCCCCCTTTCCAATCGACAAAAAAAGATGAGCGCCCTGCCAAGGAAACTGATCTAGGGGAAACACTGAACACTGCATCTTTAGGTTGTGTTGTGGTCTCCTTTTAGTGGAATCACAACCGGGTTTTCGAGGTAAGAGGACCAAGAATCTTAACATTCATTCAACCTTTATTCCTACAGGTTAGTCCCATTGATTCATTTACAAGAGAGACCTGATTTTAACAAAGCGTGATGACAACAGTGGACAACAATAGACAATCATGAAAGGATCCATACAAAGTGAGAACAACAACTGAAAATAAAATGGTATTTTAAATAAAAAAAACTATCAGCTAGGTTGTAAGGTCATGGATCACTTGACGTGATCCATGATCTCCATCAGTGAGGAAAACTAAAACGTAAGATCGTGGCCCTGGAAGACCAGGATATGATAAATGGGCTGTACTTGTATAACGCCTTTCCATTTTATCACGATACTCAAAGCTCTTCACAACAATCTGAGCCCTCATTTACCCATTCATACAGCACTCTATGTCTTTACAAAAACTAATCAGTGCTTTTTAAATCACATTCATACATCGATGGGACACACATCAGAGGCAATATGGGGTTCAGGTTCTTGCACAAGGACATTTCAGCATGTGACTGCTAGTAGAATCGAACCCCCAACTCTCCCATTGGAGGACGACTGCTCTAACCACTCATCCCATATCCATTTATCCATAATAAAGCTAAACCCTCACCTGTTTGAATACCTTAAAACGAGGAACGAAACATCCAACAAACCCGTGAGCCTTCAAATGTGAACATACTTGATCAATTTCCAGGAGAGGTGTTTCATTGACACATTTCCTTCTTGTATAACCAGATGTAATTTGAATAAAGTAGCTTTGCTGCATGACCTTACAGACTATGGTTTGTGAGAAAAAAAGACGTGTTGCAGAAACCCTCATTCATTTCACTGAAAGGAGATAAAAGACGGCATCAGGCGTTGGTAAAAACCCATCTTTTCCATTCACGAACACACAAATAAGGAGAAAAAAGGTCATTTAAATCCCATCAGAAAAACTTCCCTTCACAGACAGTTATTGACTGATTGTGTAAGTGTGTGTGTGTGTGTGTGGGTGGGTGGGCTTGTGCGTTTGTGGTTTGGTCGTGTCGGCGTGTGGCGGGATGAATGAGGACACACTGTTCAGCTCTACAAGAATGTGTTCACCTCGCTGAGATGATGAAATACTTTTGGGACGGGAAGACATTTCTCCACCTTCAAAGGTTTAACAGAAGCCAAGTAACGGGAGAATTTAGCTCTTTATGACTCGACACCAGGCAATATCTACAAAAAATAAACAAGGGGGTTCTTGTTGCACGTATTTATGAGCAAAATAAGCAGTTTTATGAAATATCTCTCAAAAGCTTTGGCTTGAAAGAATAACCACATTTTTCAGGCTGATTCCACCATTTCATGCACAAGAATTATGTTAATTTGGCTTGGATATGCAATCTAATAAAGTGTTAGATTTAGTTCCACAAGTGTTAAAATACTGTAAAACTCGCCCCAGATCATCAGAACAGTTGGGTCTTTGTTGCCCTTCAACGTGACTGTCACTTTTACACGAGGCAAAAAAAAAAAAGCGGAGTCTCCCGTCACAGCTGGAGCTACTGCGCAGATTTAATTAGACTTTGTGTCCATCAGGTAAACAATGAATTATGCATTATTTTTTGCTCTCCCGAAGCAGTCACAACAACGGAGGCTGCCTGATCCCAGCCAGTGCGGGGGACGAGGTTTTAGCTGTTTCAGACTTTAAGAGGAGCCCCATGCTGACATGAATTCCCAGTGTGACACAAGCACACAGCTAAAATTTGTGCTGTTTTGGCTATGCGATGTTAACTCGAGTCTACTTAGGTCTATCGCTTCAATTAAATCTTAATAAAGTGGAACGCTGCAAACATTGTGTTGACTTGCAGTGTCTCTCAAAATGACCGGTAATGGTTTCGTCACGCCAAGTCAAGGTATACAATGCGCAAATGAACCGTTTTCTGTATGGTAACCAGTAAAACTAGATGTACCTAAAGACCGTTTTCCTTGGTCTGGTAGAAACTTAATAACTCGTACAAAAATTCAAGCTGGTTCTCTGATATAGAGCCGATTAGATACAACAAGCGGTACACTGATGTCGCCACTGAGGGATATGAGGAGTGAATGTTTGTAGCTTTCGAGAGGAGCGTTGTTCTGGACCAGAAATTATCAGGGAATGCAAGTAAACCTTAGTGTTTTTCGCGCAAGTTATTCTAGTGGGTAGAAGTTACTGTGTATAAGAAGAGAGGGAGGTGGAGCAGAGTGACCGATCCTGATGACCAGAGGGAGAAATTTTATCCACCACCAGGTGCAAAGGCCAAGCCATTAATGGCCTTGTCCACCATAGATTAATTTTCCCAACAATTTGAGGAAACTATACGTTTAATCAATGTAAAAACTAGAAAGCACTGTTTTCTCAAATGATTGGGGGCGGCTGGTTTACGTATATCTACGGCAGCGGCCATGGCTGACTGGTTACACCAGTTGTCCTCCAATTGAAGAGTTGGGGGTTCAACAGACAATGGATTTTGGCAATAAAAATCGGAACCAAAGTTTATATGTAAATTATAAGCATTTTCTAAAACGGTCTGCTTCTTCTCTCCTGAAGTCATGTTTTATATC
The DNA here is from genome assembly GCF_014905685.2 of Nematolebias whitei. NCBI lineage: Eukaryota > Metazoa > Chordata > Actinopteri > Cyprinodontiformes > Rivulidae > Nematolebias > Nematolebias whitei. The sequence continues at coordinate 3,037,504 of NC_056520.1, forward strand.
TGAGGTAAAGGACAGCTGCCAGATGAGTCAGTAAGAGGATCGATTTCTGGATTTGTCGACCATTACATGTACGAAAAACACCTCTCCTTGCTTCTTTTTTCTCAACGCAGCATTCACCCTTGATAAACTCATTATCAGTGAATAGCTTTCTGTTTAGCTAATCTGTGGGTTATTGCAAAGCCAGTCATGACTGCTCCAACCCTGAATATTTAAACTTTGGTGATAAGGCCTTGTTGATTTGGAAAATTAGACAGAAAAGCTTACGGTGTATTTATTCCGTTTGCTCAGATAATACTAGTTGTAATTTTTAAGGACAAACAAATAAAATCTCAAGTTTTTTGCCATGTGCTGACCAACATTTAAATCTCTGATAAATGGAGTTAAACTAGCAAAGCACCTCTGCATAGGAGGAGGCTAATGACAACAGCTTTTACAGGGTTTCCCATTGACCTCCGGCAGGCTGGAAGTGGATCACTAAAAAGCTGGGAAATACCCCGGTCTGGTCTATCATGAAGTGTCCCGCCTCATCTTTACCAAGCATAAAGTGGTCTTTTATTGTTTAAGGGTTTTGAATTGTATCATTTGTATCAATCCTCCTTAAAACGCATCAAGAAAAAACGCCTGTCAAGACATAAGACTAGCTATGTTGTATGGTTTGGACGTTGAAGTTCTCCTTGGGGGTGGTAAGGATGGATAAGATTGGGAATGAGATCATCAGAGGTACAGGAAAGGTTGAAGGACTGGGAGATAAAGTTAGAGAGGCCAGACTAAGATGGTTTGGGCATGTTCAGAGGAGGGACAGTGGAAGGAAGGATGTTAGAAATACAGCTGCCAGGAAAAGGACAAAAAGGAAGGCCAAAGAGGATATGAAGGTAGTTCGAGTGAGGACAGAGGATAGGTACGAGTATGGGCATATTGATGTCTCTGTTAAAGTACAAGGAATCAGTGCAACTGAGTATATCAACTTCTTAGTGGGTGTTCCATTTTTCAGTAGAAAAAACTGAAGTGTAGGAATTGGTTTCACGGTAAGGCTAACACTAAGAACTGAATGGGTCCTTATGTAGTAGGTAGCATCATCAAACTTCTGCATTGCCCTACCTTCAGTATTGTTATTGCACCATCTAATTACCTTCATTGTTTTTACCTGACTGAACTCTAAAAACGGAATAATACGAAGATTCATAGACCTCGACTTCTCTCTGCTGGACCACAGGCAACCAATCAGGTCCTGTGGTCGTAACAGATGAGATGAAGCCTACAGAACCACCCAGCAAGAAGCAAATTGATTGCAAGGCCCATGGGAAAACACAGTTCTAATCACATTTGTTTACTTCTAAGAAGTGATTATCCCATGCTTAGTTTGTTGTTGTTGTTGCTGGTAAGAAAAATATTGCCAGCTGTAAGCTTCTTAGCTACAGCTCCACATTGTTCACTTCACCTACGGTTTAGAACAGAGCCATTAATTAAAACTGCAGATATACACAAGAGTCATATCTGAAAGTATCTAATTAAACTGCAACTAAAAAATGAATCCTCGTCTATAGCCAGTCAGATGCCAGGACAGTTAATATTCATGCTGTGATAAACAATGTTTTTTCACTGCTTTTGTTCCCCACACACTGACAAACTATATTAATGTCTTTTTGTTGTCCATTTTCACAATGAAACGACGAGCACCATTTGGTTGGAGTGGAGACCCTGATAACTCTTGTATTCTCTTTTTGAAGAAAAAAATCAATCACCCATTTATTTTTATTCTCGTTTAGATTTATCAGTTTGTTTGGGTGCAGTCACTACACATGGCTTTATCTGACAATTAGTGCTTCCCTTCGTTTACTTGCCTTGACAGGGCGCTCATATCTTCTGAGATTTTTGTTGACGAGGTGTGGGGGGGAGGCGATGTACGGGACACATCTGTGCAGTTTGTAGCGACGTTTTTTTGAGCGAGAGGTAGTGGAGACCGCTCAACGTGAAGGGAACAGAGCGCTACTTTTTAGCTAGCGCATATGTATTGCACGCCACTAGCTTAGCGCTGTCAGTGCCGGCATTTGTCACCGGAGTTGGGGGGGTGGTGTTGCCATTTAGTTCTGCTGACAGAGCGGGGCACCCTGTTTGTATAATGGTATGGGAAACACTGAAAATCCTACTTTTTTTGGCTGAATTTTCTCCAAATGCTTTCACTACTGCACTGTGCCGTTAACTACACACTCATCGTCATAAACTAAATATTTAGTCAGTTTTGTAAAAAGCTGAAAAGTGGAGTGGTTTTTAAAACTAAAAGAAAAACTTCACTAGCTCTCAAGCGAGGTGCACACATTCCTTCCCGCTCCCTGTTTTCCTCCTTATTTATTTTTTATTTTTTTGCTCTCTGTGTATCGGAGCAGCTCCTATTTTTTTTACACATCTCCCGAAATGGAAACTACTGTTTTGGATCTGACCAACTGGACTTTCGACGTATATTACAACTTCTTTCAACAAAGCGATAGAGTCCTGGAGAACCCTCATCTGCTCGGACGAGACGCATGCAGCTGGATATATCTCTGGGGGGATGTGTCGACCTCTGCTATAGAACGAGGATGCTGAAATTGCCGATAATTGGATTTATGATAACAGGTTTCCTGATTTTGGAATAGTTTGGATCCTGGATTATCAACAAAGACGTCCGCAGCTAATTTGGACCTAGACAAGCTGATGTCTATGTGAAGGTTTGGTTGGTGCTTTGAGGACTCAAAATCAGCTGATTTACGAGCGAAACCGTAAGTCGGAAGTGATTTGAATCGCAGGCCACCTGCGGCGTTGGGACTCGTCAGCATGAAAACACCATCTTGAAGAGGCTCGTAAGCACGGACCAGTAGAATGCACCCTAATCTGGGCATTTCGGACCTTGGAAAGTATTAGTACAGACTCGAGGCTGACAGAAAATAGTCAGCCTGAATAAATCAACAATTGTGATTATCAGAATCTCTCCCCAGCTGCTCGGAACAGGACGATTTATCAAATTTTCCTGGGAAACGTGTAAAATAAGGAAAAGCTTCGTCTATCGCAACCCCCCACCCCACCACCAATTCTGTGGTGTATCATTAGAACTGTGCCGGCTGACCATCATCTTATCAGGACAATGGACTATCTGTTAGTGCTACATGGACCACCTCGTTGTAAATGCACATGTAACGTGTTCATAAATCTGCTTTTGGCTGGCAGAGATTTTTAATGTCTTAAATCGTGCCCTATAAGGACAAGGTGAGATCTTTTTTGTAATGCCGCCACCCTCTCCTCGTGGCTTTGTCCCTTTTTCTAGTTAAAAAAAAAAGTATTTTGAAAAGAATAAGAAGGCCGCGCTTTATAGCAGCAGCTTCGTGCAATAACGCTTCGGTGTTCAATAATGGGATTGATGATTCCCCCCCCAACAAACATGACTGTTCATAAAGTTAAAGGACACTATGAAGGTTAAATTGATCTGCAGGTACAGTTTAACGAGTGTATCTTCTGGAAATAATGTACCTGTGGGAAAGAAAATAAAAAACAGAGCTTCAACTAAATGTTTTTTTTCCCCACGTTAGGGCAACAAAATAACCAAGCTCAACTGAAAATCCACTCTGGTTGGAGTCATACATTTCATCTCTTTCTACATCTTCAAAGTTCTTCCACACCTTCAAAATCTCTGGTTAACCAGACAAACTTTAGCTGGAAGTGCAGCAGTCATGGTGTTCACAGATGTAAATCGATTTAATGGTTAGAACTCACAAGGTTAGAAAAACTGTCCAGGAAGATCCGGACCCAGCTGGGTCTTATTACCACCTAATGCACTCCACTGTGCCATCAACCCGGTGCTTTAAAGCGCTACACGATTGCCTGGCCATCCCTTTGTAGATTCTCATTAACATACATTGAAGGAATCAAAGACAAGGATTTAAAAAATAAAAATAAAACCAAATTCATGGGTAAAGTCATACGTTACGTACAGCTACTATTTGCAAGCACCTTAAGAAGCTCCCCATTTTTAGGGTTTAAAGTGGTACTGCAGATAAAAAGAAAAAAAATACTCTGCTAATTTATTAAAAACAAAAAACTATATGAGATAAAGCATGCATACAAAGACGCTGGATGATATTGCTATGGCAACGTAAAATGCAGAGTAACGTCGATGACAGATAACACGTAGGGGGTCTGAGCATGAGAAATGTGTCCGAGACCTAATTTGCGGCTCGGTTAAAAGAGACTTCAGGGAAAAGCTGAAGTAGTCTGTATCATAGCACGTATTTATTAAGACTCTGATACAGTTCAGCCTTTCAATCCCCCGGAACTATGAAAGTCTTGTTTGTGCTCGTTTTCTTGTGAGCGTTTACCGGACATCACGGTAAAAATGTAAATTGGTTACAAGCCTTTTTTTTTTTTCGTGCTGACACAGATTTTTTATTTTTTTTATTTTGTTTTTTAAACAACTAAGATGACTGAAGTACTTCAGACCAAGTTAAAGCTTTTGTTTAGTTTTATGTATTTTACACACAGGTTAAAGAATCACAAGGTAAAAGTAAAGAAAATTGTTAAATAAATAAAAAGATAGTAACATCTAGTATAAATTGACAAAGATGTACAATCTAAGGATTGTGAAATTTTAAGCTCCAAATAATTTTCATTAAAAAAGGTTTGAAAACACCCCTCCCCCTAAAGGGGTGTGGTTGGGAGGAACGGGCGGCCCCCCTGATCTGAACACGAGTGGTGTTCTGTTGTTGGACTTCTGTGCTCGTCATGGACTGTCCATAACGAACACCATGTTCAAGCATAAGAGTGTCCATATGTGCTCTTGGCACCAGGACACCCTAGACCGCAGTTCGATGATCGACTCTGTTGTTGTCTCGTCTGATCTGCGGTCACATGTCTTGGACACTCGGGTGAAGAGAGGGGCGGAGCTGTCCACTGATCACTACCTGGCGGAGAGTTGGCTCCGATGGTAGGGGGAGGATGCCGGTCAGATCTGGCAGACCCAAACGTATTGTGAGGGTCTGCTGGGAACGTCTGGCAGAGTCTCCCGTGAGACGAAACTTTAACTCTCACCTCTGGAATAACTTCGAACACGTTCCGGGGGAGGTGGAGGACATCGAGACCGAGTGGGCCATGTTCCATGCCTCTATTGTCGAGGCGGGTTAACGGAGCTGTGGCCACAAGGTTGTCGTGCCTGTCGCGGCAGTAACCCTTGAACCTGGTGGTGGACACCGTCGATGAGGGATGCTGTCAAGCTGAAGAAGGAGTCCTATTGGGTCTTTTTGGCCTGTGGGACCCCAGAAGCAGCTGATGGGTACAGGCAGTCCAAGCGGCATGCGGCTCGGGTGGTCACTGAGGCAAAAACCCGGACGTGGGAGGAGTTCAGAGAAGCCATGGAGAATGACTTCCATACAGCTTCGAGGCGATTCTGGTCCACCATTCGGCGTTTCGGGGTGGGGGGGGTGGGGAGCGGTACGCCACCAACACTATTTATAATAGAGGTGGTGTGCTGCTGACCTCAACTCGGAATGTCGTGGGTCGGTGGGCAGAATACTTCAAAGACCTCCTCAATCCCACCAGCACGTCTTCCACTGAGGAAGCAGAGCCTGGGGACTCTGGGTCGGGCCCTCCAATCTCTGGTGCTGAGGTCACCGAGGTGGTTAAAAAGCTCCTCAGTGGCAGGGCCCCAAGGGTGGATGATATTCGCCCAGAGTTCCTTAAGGCTCTGGATGTTGTGGGGTTGCGTTGGCTTACACGACTTTGGACATTGGGGGCAGTTCCCCTGGATTGGCAGACTGGGGTGGTGGTCCCCCTATTCAAAAAGGGGGACCATATAGTGTGTTCCAACAACAAGGGGATCACACTCTTAAGCCTCCCTGGTAAGGTCTATTCGGGGCTTCTGGAGAGGAGGGTCTGTCGGATAGTCGAACCTCGGATTCAGGAGGAGCAGTGTGGTTTTCATCCTGGTTGTGGAACACTGGACCAGATCTACACCCTCAGCAGGGTCCTGGAGGGTGCGTGGGAGTTTGCCCAACCACTCAACATGTGCTTTGTGGACTTGGAAAAGGCGTTCGACCGCGTCCCTCGGGGAGCCCTGTGGAGAATACCCCGGGAGTATTGGGTACCAGACCCTTTGATATGGGCTGTTAGGTCCCTGTACAACCGGTGTCAGAGCTTGATCCGCATTGCCGGCAGTAAGTCGGGCTCGTTCCCAGTGAGAGTTGGACTGCGCCAATGTTGTCCTTTGTCACCAATTCTGTTCATAACTTTTATGGACAAAATTTCTAGGTGCAGCCAAGATGTTGATGGGATCCGTTTTGATGGCCTTAGGATCGCTTCTCTGTTTTTTGCAGATGATGTGGTCCTATTGGCTTCATCAGGTCATGATCTACAGCTTTCGCTGGAGCGGTTCGCAGCAGAGTGTGACGCGACCGGGACAAGGATCAGTTCCTCCAAATCCGAGTTTATGGTCTTGAGCCGGAAAAGGGTAGAGTGCCCTCTCCGGGTCAGGGAGGAGGCCCTGCCCCAAGTGGAGGAGTTTAAGTATCTCGGGGTCTTGTTCACGAATGAGGGAAAAATGGAGCGAGAGAACAATAGACGGATAGGTGCAGCGTCTGCAGTGAAGCGGGCGCTGTACCGGTCTGTCGTGGTGAAGAGAGAGCTGAGTCAAAAGGCGAAGCTCTCAATTTACCGATCGATCTACGTTCCTACCCTCATCTATGGTCATGAGCTTTGGGTTGTGACTGAAAGAACGAGATCTTGGATACAAGTGGCCAAAATTATATTTCTCCGCAGGGTGTCTGGACTCTCCCTTAGAGATAGGGTGAGAAGCTCGATCATCCGGGAGGGACTCAAGAGTAGAGCCGCTGCTACTCCACATCGAGAAAAGCCAGTTCAGGTGGCTCGGGCATCTGTTTAGGATGCTTCCTGGACGCCTCCCTGGTGAGGTGTTCCAGACACGTACCACCAGGAGGAGACCCAGGACACGCTGGCCTGGGAACGCCTTGGGATTGCCCCAGAGAAGCTGGACCAAGTGGCTGGGGGGGGGGGGGGGGGGGGGGGGGG
>NC_056520.1:3044650-3048899 GCF_014905685.2 Nematolebias whitei
GGGGGGGGAGGGATGGATGATCAAAGAAATACTTTTGTACAGATAACCTAAAAAATTGGATAACAGACTGGTGATGAAACGCAAATTACTGGTAAACTGTTTTGAACGTACAACATGAAAATGTCACGGACTGCAGTACTCAAAAAGAAAATATGTTTTCTGCACTTGCAGATTTTATTTAGAAAACAAGATTTTTTTAAATATCAACTCTACAATTTAGTTTTTTTTTTTTTAAAGATCAACTATTTATTTTATGGCAACTTTTTGAAACCGTGAATATTTTTCCTTTCAGGGCACCAAACAGCGTCGACATTTTTGAAAAATGTCAGTTCCGATATAAATATGAGATAAAAAAAAATGCATCTGTAATGGTTTCAATGGTAGTAAAATGGTACTGTTAATGGAACATTTGAAACATTTCTGACTGAATTAAAAAAATTTGAAAGAATTTTAAGATTTGTCAAGATCGGTTATGTTCATTGACGATGCCAAAAAAGTAAAAAAATAAAAATACAAACCTAAATAAATGTGCGGTTGACTTTTTAAACAAGATTTGAGGGCTAAGACGATTGTATTAATTTATAAAAGGAGAATAATGATTGCTATGCAGGATGCATGCCTACTAACAATTTGTTAGATAAAAACCAAAACAACAATGGAGCCGTTTATACCAATGACTTTTTTCATGGTTTGACTTGCTCTGTTCTTTATTGTATTGCTTTATCGCTCTAATGTTTAGAGTTGTCATTTTATATCTCAGATGACTATTTTGGATACAGATGTTCTATATATCCAGATGTTTTAGTGCGTAGCATGACTCATGGTAACTTCTACATGTACCCAACCAGATGCTCGTTGTTCTTAATCTGTTTTCTTACAAAGCGGCTGCTTTATTCCTTTTAACAAGACAGACCCCATGAAGATAAATTTAGACCTTGCACCTAAAACTTTATATAACAAGTTGAATTGTGAGCAATACGGGAATAATTATTTATTTTAGAAACGTTATGTGGGGTTGGAAAATGGAATTTGCTATTTAGACTTTCCGTTGACAAAGTTGGAGGTTTGAAATGCTAAATCTGTAAAAAAAAAAAAAACACTTTCAGAATTTATAAGAATTTCCTACAGAAAACTCAAACACTGCCAAAGAGACTCCTCTAAACGGATCATAAAAGGGTTTTTTATACCAGATTGTGCGTCTGCAAGAAAGAGCAGCTTTAGGTGAATTTGCAAAAGCGCACGTGAAACTGCTGCCCATGGGCGACGGTCGGCTCGGCTAACCTGGACCCCCAAGGTGTGTGGAGCGGCGAGTCTGAAGTCTTTTTCATCTAATAAAATGTCACTGGGTTTGAAATATTGAAGCTTGTGTGAGGATTGTCCTTTCAGATGGCGAGGTTACACCGCTGCACCAAACGTTAGCGTTGTGAAGCTGAGAGAGAGAAAAACCTGCCACAATAGAGTTGTCTTCAAAATTAAATTAAATTAAAATGAACTTGCGGCGCAAGTTTACATGATAATCCAGCAGCTTGTAGGATTATTATCATGTAATGACGCAGGTAAATGCTGTCAACGCAACAGCATCACAATATGTCCAGGAACACAAACACGTTTGCTCAATTAAAATATGTTTCCTGTAAAAATAAAACGATTATAATTTAGGGCTAACGTAAATCATTAGTCTCAATTTCTCAGTAGCACCTAATAACTGTGCCAAGTTTTCGAAAACTGAAAAACAGCATAATGTGGACGTTTTTTAACGTCATTTTATGAACGGAGCATTTTTTAATTAAACCCCAGCATCGGTTCTCCCTTGGAGCCAGGCTGATACACTGCATGACACACCGTGCACCTTCAGTCAGACTGTGATGGCTGCTGGGTCATTCATTCAACCTTTATTTAGACAGGTTGATCCCATTGAGCCTCGAGGACTCATGTACAAGAGAGACCTGATTTCAACAAAGAACGATGACAACAATGGACAGTTATAAAAAGTTATACAGATTTCTTTTTTGTTGTTTTTAACAAATAGGATGGCTTAAAAAAGAAAAGTAACAAAAAACAGCTAGATTCTAAGGCGAATGTAGAAAACTAAAAACAGGAACACGTCTGCGTTGGTCCCTGCCAGGAGTCCAACAGGTTCTTAAAGCCACTTAGAGAGGTCAAAGGTCGAGAGCTTCAGAGCTTTTTGTAAGATATTCCAGGAAACAGGAGCGGAGTAGGAGAAGGCCCTTTTGTCTAGTTCAGTTCTCACTGAGGGAACGCTGCAGGTAATGATGTCCTGAGAGCGCACGCTGTAGCTGCACTCACACAGAGACATGTAGGAGGAGATGTATGAAGGCAGCAGACCAGGAAGTGATTTAAAGATGAAAATGTACCATGTCCATAATCTGGTTGGAATGGGATCTGACAGGCATGTGGATGGTTTGGATGAAGCTATTATTTTTGACAATTCAGAGAGCTCAACATGGCGAAAACAGTCCAAACATAAATCAGGTTCTAGTGACTTTTTAAAGTCGTCTCATCGGACACAGAACCAGAGGCGATACTAGGAAAGTTGGTTTGAATTTTTTCCCCAATTGAAACAAAGACTCACAAAGTCATCACTGCCCATAGTTGTTTATGAATCAACAGAGATAGGATTTTTCATTAGTCTAGATATGGTACTGGTGTTATTTTTATGTTATTTTATAAATCTTTGTTGAAATTTGCTTATAAACACACAAAGTTCATGTGAAAACTCCCTTTACATTGGAGGAGGAGGGATGCGGCTCGGTGTAGCTGAATATAAACAGTAAAGATTTCATTCAAACAGAAAAATCTCCAGAGGATTTACTTTCTCTTCCACAACAGCTGCTGTTTTCCTGCCAGAACTCACTTTTCGTACGGTTTTAGCTGCACACATGTTCGTTAGCTGCTCTTGCAGCAGCCCAGTTTGTACACAGCATCATCGGCAGATCTGGTTCAGAGTGGATAAATTGGATGTTAAAACTCGGCTCGTCCTACCAAAAAGCCACGCGCTTTTATTGAATTTTAATTATTACGACTATCCGTTTATTTTTAATTCCTCCGCACGTTTTCTAACCGACTTGGATCCAGCCGGGTGGCCACAATGAAGAGGAAGACACCCCCCGTTTGGAAAACACCAAGCCAATTCATTAACTATGTAATCATTTGAATGCGGCGCAGTTCAAAAGCATTTCAATCGGAAAATTGGTAATTACCAAAGAGGACCCCGTACGGGTTATTTTTCTAAATGAGCGTGCATGCCGTTACATCTCTAATGAGGTTTTCGGCTTCTCCTTCTGGTTAATTGAATCTGCCCTCGCAAGGTTTTTTGATCATATCTCTTTGACGAAAAGCAGAAACAAACTAGTCGCACACATGTCAGAGGTCCCAAAGAGGCAGAAGGAGAGCGATTCGGGTAAAATTGTGTTTGGGCGTCTCGAGTTCACGACAAACAGATGTGAGGAGGTGAGTTTGTGAGGACGACAAGTTGCAAAATGATCTGCGCCGTCTCGCAGGAAATGTAAGCATTTTCCCGTTTAGGCCTTCTGCTAACAACAGCACCGGATACACCCATCAACAAACCATTATACAAGAAAATTTGACCTTGGTTTATGACCTTGACCTCGAAGCTGGTGTGACTAAAAGATTCTGCAACGTGCCATGTATCAGTGGTACAAATTAATATCAGGTATCTTTAAATTATCTTGAGCGGATCAGTAGTTATTCCTCAGACAAGCAAAGATCTTGTTATAACTTTGACCTTGATTTGTAACCGGACCTTTCTGGGTGGAGTTTGCATGTTCTCTCCGTGCATGCGTGGGTTTACTCCAGGTACTCCGGTTTCCTCCCACAGACCAAAAACATGCATGTTAGGCCGACTGGTAACTCTAAACTGTCTCTGGGTCTGAGAGAGAGAGAGAGAATGGTTGTCTTGTTTGTCTCTATGTGGCCATGTGATGGACTGGAGACCTGTCCAGGTGTCTCCCGTCTCTTGCACAGTGATGGATGGACATGAGCACCAGTGACCCCCTCAATCCGAAAAGAAAGAAGCGGGTAAAGATAATGGATGTTTTATGAGTTATTTTCCCAAATGACGGAGATGACTACCAAAAACGCTGTGCTGTTGGCACCTAAGTATACGTATGTATCTACAGTAACTATCTTTCTATCCATCTATCTACAGTATCTATCTACAGTATCTATCTACAGTATCTATCTATCTATCTACAGTATCTATCTATCT
>NC_056520.1:3048909-3049651 GCF_014905685.2 Nematolebias whitei
ATCTATCTACAGTATCTATCTATCTATCTACAGTATCTATCTATCTACAGTATCCATCTACAGTGTCCATCTACAGCATCTACATATATCTATCTACAATATCTATCTACAGTGTCTATCTACAGTGTCTATCTACAGTGTCCATCTACAGCATCTATATATCTATCTACAATATCTATCTACAGTGTCCATCTACAGCATCTACATATATCTATCTACAATATCTATCTACAGTGTCTATCTATCTACAGCATCTATATATCCATCTACAATATCTATCTACAGTGTCTATCTATCTACAGTGTCTATCTACAGTGTCCATCTACAGCATCTATATATCTATCTACAATATCTATCTACAGTGTCCATCTACAGCATCTACATATATCTATCTACAATATCTATCTACAGTGTCTATCTATCTACAGTGTATCTATCTACAGTGTATCTATCTACAGTGTATCTATCTACAGTGTCTATCTACAGTGTCTATCTACAGTGTCCATCTACAGTGTCCATCTACAGCATCTATATATCTATCTACAATATCTATCTACAGTGTCTATCTATCTACAGTGTCTATCTATCTACAGTGCTTGTCTATCTACAGTGTCTATCTATCTACAGTGTCTATCTACAGTGCTTATCTATCTACAGTGTCTATCTATCTACAGTGTATATCTATCTACAGTGTCTATCTATCTACAGTGTCTATCTACATTATCTATCTACAGTGTCTATC
>NC_056520.1:3049661-3056587 GCF_014905685.2 Nematolebias whitei
TCTATCTACAGTGTCTATCTACATTATCTATCTACAGTGTCTATCTATCTAGCCATCCATCTATCCATCCATCTATTTATCTATCCATCTATCTATCTATCCATCTATTTATCTATCCATCTATCTATCTATCTAAAACTTGTTTTGGGGATGACTCTCAGCTACTTCAACACCAAAGTTTAGCTAAATATTTGTAAACTCGCTTGAGTTATAGTTATGTTTGTGTAGGCTAGGGTTGACTAGCTGTGGTGGCCATGTTAAATTGGGTCAGCCCCAGAAGTTAATCAAATAGATGTGTGTGGTTGAAATTGGTATTTAAATTTGTTTGGTGGTTCTTGAGATATTTTGCTGACAGACGGTTTAATTTGCTCATAAACTGCCTGAAAGACCTCATGTCTATAGCTTGGGGGTCCATAAAATGTTTCAACTCAGTAAAAAATAAAAATTTTAGTAGATAGAACATTCACTTTAACAAATCTGATACAGCGGTATGTTTGAGCTTGGATGAGGATAAATTGAAACGAAGAGCTGAAGTGATTTCTTTTCCTGTCCACTGCTCGGGTTTCACTCTAAAAACGACTTCCGAGTCGGACGGATGAGATTTTAATATGTGATCAAAAAGTGGGTCAAACTTTCACTCAGTGTCCAGAAACTGCTAAACTGTGTGCACTAATATGCACATAACTTACGTGAAAGGATTCAAGAACTGATAGCAGGAGGTTTCAGGGATGGAGAAATGGAGCATCATGGAGGAGGAGGAAGAGGAGGCAGGAGAGGAAGGTGCGCAAGGGCGGCAGGGAGAGAAACAGATGGAAATGGAGCGAAAAGGACAGGAAACAGCTGCAAATCAACAACGTCAGAGCAAATTCGAGCTGCTATTTTTGACACACACCTGGTTTTCATCTTAATCCTTCTCAAGTCTTTACTGATGTATTAAACTCATTCCGGTGTTTTCAGTGTTTAAGTGAAAATACTCACAAATGGATACATTTCAGTCAACAGAAGGATAAGACTGTGGAAACCAACAGTTACCATTCCTCGGTGGACAGCGTTAATATGATCGCTCTACTCACAGATTTGTTTGGTGGAGCCAGACATATTTAGAGGAAGCAAAAACAGCAGATCTGATTGAAGGAACATGGTCGCTCGGTGTAAATCAATGGTCTTATAGCTGCGGACAATTACCGCCTTCAGTCACGATCGCTACCTGAACCCCACACAACTGGAGCAGGTACGCTGCCACACAAACAGGCTGCTGGTTGAGGAGCGCATTCCTATAAGTCACAACCCAACGTGCTCAAAAAGTCATAGGACTAAGACAAAGGTGGTCATTAAGGACCGTGTCACACCGGGACCCAAATGCTGGTGACGAACGGCGACCAGGGCTCACGAGGTTGTTCCCAAAATGTCTCCAGACGTTTGCAACGGTTCAGTGAAACAGTACGCTGATGTTCTGGAAGCGCAGAGTGATGATCCTGGTGAATGTAGGGAGCAATTTTATCCACGACCAGACACAATGGTGGAGCTTGGGGGTGGCCAATGGTGACCTTGGCCACCATAGATAAATCTTTGGACTAGGCCTGTCACAATAAATTTTGCTGGGCGATTAATAGTCTCAGAAATTATTGCGATAAACAACAATATTCAAATTTAATTAGAATTGTTGGTTCATTTTTGTGTGCAGTGCCTCATTTGACCACTGGGTGGCAGTAAAAGACCGTATGAACCGAACGAGCAGCGTGTCTCTTAAGAAAAATGGGAGGGAGGCCCCTTGATGTGACATGGGCTGTCGCTCGTTCCTATATTTCGGTTCTCAAAATGGCGGGCACTCTGTATACTTTGAGCTCTTTAGCATAGCATTTGTCGGACAGATCTTTTAATTAAAAAAATCAGTAAACAAGTTCTCAGCTTCTTTTTGCAGAGGAAAAACAACTATTTACACGAAAGCACGGGTTTCGACCGTGAATTTTGGAGCTTTGACAAGACGGAGGTTTTTCCACGAGGTCGGACTTTTAGCTTAGCTCGTAGCTTAGCTGCTATTAACGATCCAAAAATGTGATTTTGGAAGGTTAAATGGATTTTAAAGAGACAAGAGAAGAGGGGGTGGGGTGGGGAGGGGTCAGTGAAGAGCACCGGAGTTGAGACTTTTGTCATCCGGTGTCTTCAGTAGAAAGAGAGACATGAAGAAACGATAAAGCCGATAAATGAAAATGAATGATCATTTTCATTTATCGTGCGATTAATTGATTTATTGTTTATCGCGACAGGCCTACTTTAGACACCTCAAGAACCACCCAATCATTTGAGGAAATTATATATTTAAGCAATAAAAACCTGGAAGTCACATATTCCATTGATCGGAGTGGTTCGGTGTTTCCCCTACCATTTACAAGCAGAGTGCCCCGGCCCACCAACAGATCTGACCACCCTGCCAACCTAACTCCCCCGCATCGACCGCCCTGCCTACCGAACACCCCACCCCCCATCGACAACTATCTGTATTGATGTAGCGCAGGGCGCAATACAAGTGCGCCAGCAAAAACGCTACTGACATTGAGCATGCATCAAGCTACTGACATATGCTCCGCTCCCCCTCTCAGATAAAAACCGGCAGCACTATGGCGCTAAACTAGCAGGGGGGCAACAAACAAAGACATGACCATCATGTACCCCCGTCGACAAAAAGAAAAAAAATTAAGACATGCGCTCCGGCAAGAGAGCTGATCTACGAGAAACCCTGTGGTTGGTTTATATGGTGGTGGCCATCTTGGATTTTGACCTGGCAACCCAATTTTCAAAAGCAACATTTCTTACACCTAGATGCAGCCTTATATAAATCAATGGAAGTCGATACCTCACTTTTTTTCCAAGTTATCATGCCCACAACGTGCACGGACGAACATAAGGGTTGCATTTCCAATTCCCGCTTTTTGCTCCGCGATGTGGTCCAAAGAGTATTACTGCTATCAAATAGACAAAATGTGACAACAAACAACAGTGCATATTCAGTGCAATTCCAATAATTCCATAATTATGCATCTCCAACTAGGTGTTGTGGTAAATAGAACCCATCTGAAAAAGCATTTGGATGGTTAGACTACCACTTGGTGCATTGCCACTACTCTTACCGCCAGGTGCCATGAAACAAAGCCCCACAGAAGTTTATTAAAACGACAGTCGCAATATTTATTTGAATTCATACATTTTAACAACTAAGAATATTCAAAAATCAATGCCCATTTCCAGTTCCGGGTTCAAACAATCCACTGGAATCTTATTTGAACTTAGAATATCAACTTGGAAAGTCAGAGGTTCCTTAAAAATCCCACATTCAAAATCCATTATGGCCATCTCCTTCACAAAAGCCACAACGGCTGCAGTATTAAACTTGGGGCCGAGATGGTGTAGGGGCAGGGTAGCTGACTCGGTGAGGGGTGTTAGATCCCTGGTCATTGCACATCTCATGGTGTCTCTGAGCAGGACAACTAATCCCAAATTGCTCCCTGGTAGATTACATAGCTGCCCACTGCTCCACCTGGTGGCGGATAGGTTAAATGCAGAGCCAGTTTCGTCTTTGTATGGGAACATACAACACATAGCACTTTATTTATTATCGTTTCCACTTTTCCCAGTTTGTGTTTCATTAAACCACTCACACATAGCACTACATTCAACTTCTATTAGGAAACATGTAAAGTGGGAAATACATTATGTGCTCCTAAAAGCTAAGAACAGCCAGGTCAAGAGCGTGACAGTTGTCTTGTTTTCTGACTTGCTGATGGAAAACAGATAAGTTAGGTGCAATGTATTCCCCAGATCAGTGTTCCAAAATGACAAATTAAAGTAAAGCAATACTAAAGTTACATAAAGTAAGTACATAGCTGTGCCAGAACGTCCAAGACTTGTGCCGTTTTTCTTTTTCTGAGCAGTTTTTCCAGAGATGGCTAAATCGGCACACTTTTGAAAATCCAAAAATATGGACTGTTTCTCTATATTTGTATACCTTCAGCAAAACTCAGAGATAAGTTACGCTGGAGGGACTACTGCTTTCTGCATGCTGGTAATGAGCTCCTAAACTTCACAACTGCCATTAGACCCTGAAGGGAGATGAATACCCGACTTTAAGCCTGTTCTTTTAGTCCTACTAGAAGTGACAGATCCTGTTTCTGCCACGCCACACAAGCCTCTGTTGACTTGAGAATCCCCCGGAAAACATCTAACCATCAACTGAACCCTTTAATCTGCCCATGTTTTCTACTGATTATAAGAAAAGTTTGGTGCAGTTTCTTCGTCGTTTGCTTCTTGTCTACTTTGTTGAAAGCACTCAAACCAAGATTTGGTTCAAAACAGAAACAATAAAACAGGAAGTGGGCTATTCTCCTCTGAGGACTGCTAAACTGATGGTGCTTTAGGG
The DNA here is from genome assembly GCF_014905685.2 of Nematolebias whitei. NCBI lineage: Eukaryota > Metazoa > Chordata > Actinopteri > Cyprinodontiformes > Rivulidae > Nematolebias > Nematolebias whitei. The sequence continues at coordinate 3,054,076 of NC_056520.1, forward strand.
AGTAATAATCTGGGCAGAACTGTGCATGTGGCAGCCTACGCTTTCTAACCACACACTTTCAAAGCTTCCCTTGGTTTTCTATGAACTCAAAGACTCCAGTCTGTCTTAAATGTGTCTTTTTAATTTGTTGGAGATCTCATGTATTTTTCAAAGCAGCTGTAATTGCGGTTTCTGAATCAGCCAAAGTCTGAATGCATTCTCAAGACAAAAGCCATCCACTTTGGCATTCGTCGACCTTGATTCTCTGGCGAGGACATGGACGTGTCTTAGCGCAGTCCTCCAGGATCACCCAGTGATCACACCCTGGACCCAAACAAAAAAGGGACACAAAGGCAGCGCATCTTCATCAACGCGCACTGTTCCTTATCAATTAAAGTCAGGCTCAACACTTGTTCTGCGTGAGGGAAACCCAAGTTGCCTTTATGTTCCCCCACCCCACAAGTGGACCAGTCACCCACCTAATAAGATTACACTCAAAAGCCTGGAAGAGACAGGAGGGAAACAAAGCAGGGTACCCTGCTCTGCTCTAGTACCTTGGATTTATCAAGTTTTGCTTCAGTGCTGTGGAACTGATACTTATTTTTACTTGTTTTAAAAAGGTTCCAATGTGATATAACCAGATAATTAGAAAGTTAAAAGATAACTGTAAACTTGCATACATTCCTTCGATAACCACTGACTTATGCTCATAACAAAGTACCTTACTGAAAACTCTTACGGTGTTTGAGCATCTACAATAGAAGCTTTTTTGCATCCCTCGCTATATCGCAGTTCACTTCTTGAGGCTTCACTGTATCACAGGTGTTTTAAACCCGTTATATATATATATATATATATATATATATATATATATATATATATATGTGTGTGTGTGTGTTGTGTACTGTAACTGCTGTGCAGTACTGTACATTCTTCTCATCGCCATCGCCAAAGTGTTTAAGAGAACAAAGTGTTTAACCTCCTAGGACCTGGCATCCACATATGCAAGAGTTCGGGTCTTGGGAGGTTAAAAGAGTGGGAAGGTTTGTAAGAATGTGGGAAGAGTTTATAAAGTCTTAAACTATATAAATAATACGATAAATATAACGCCGCTAATACGTGGATTTTCATCTACGGCGGGGGTCTCTGGAACACCTTCGCAATAGATGAGGAATCACTGTGCACCTTAGAGAATGTACAATGTTGCCTTGGTGTTAATGTACTCTTACTGGAATCATAAATTAATATTTAGCATGTCAACATGTGCACCAAGAAAACAGGATCCCTTGCATATCTGAGCAACACCTTTGGTTATCCCCTTGAGTTCGACTGGCAACACAAGCTGCCCCTGAGTTGTTGGTCAATATTAGAGTATTAAAAGGGTAAGTGTCCAATATGACCCCCAACCAACGACGTAACCAAATGACCAACAATCCCCAGTATTATAAGGGATAAATGCATAAATGAATATATAAAGTCACCCAAGTTCTACTAGAAAATCACCAAGGGATTTCTAACATTCTCCCATTTTCTTTACAAGTCCATCCTTAACTACCCATTACCATGAAAGCCAACACGTAACTGCCTTGGCGAGAGCCATCTTGCTTATCGCTGGACGTATTTTGCTGAAACTAATAGTTGCGTCAGGACCGATTGTGCACAGCCCCATCCCGTCGGAACAAAAGCAAAGACGGAACTGGAACTGAGCAATTTAAATTGGGCGATCAGAACGGGAAGAGGGGGTACAAACAAGCGGAGAAAGGAAACTCGAGCTGCTGGAATGAACGAGGAATTGTGACGCCATCGGGGTCCCAAAGGACCCAGGTTTGTTAGAGCAGACTGCATTGATTTAAGAATAAATTTGTGTTTGGGAGTAAATGGAGAAATTAAAGCATTTTGATGTTGACAGCAACCAGACTTTACTTATAAATTAAACACTGTTTTAAAACTAAGAATATTTGGACAGAGTAAAATAAACTCAACCCAAATTTTTACCTTTTATCCTGGTAAAGCTCCACCGAAAGGAGCTAGTTAGCATGCTACAGAGTAGTGATCTTAGTTTAGCGTAATTTTTACTTTGGAAAGATCAAATAAGAGTTTTTAACAAAGATCTTGTAAGATGTGCTTGTGATAACTTCAGTTTCCTTCAGTTCATTTACATTTTTTCATCTATTTTTATGCTCTTTTTTTTTTTTTTGTTAATTATAGTTGAGGTTTTTCAGCTAATTTTAGATCTTCAACCATTTTTTTCCCCTTCTAATTTTGGCCTTTTGTGATTATAATAATTTCAAAATTTTTAGCTCCTTTCAGCCTCTTTCTGCTAATTTCAGCTTTGTTTTTAAAAACTTTTTGCTACATTTTTCATGTTTTTTTTTTCATTTTTACTGAGATATTTCATCCTTCACACAAAGGACTACATCCAAAGGATGTTTCGTCCTTCATCCAAAGGACTTCAGCCAAAGGACTTCAGCCAAAGGACTTCATCCAAAGGATGTTTCGTCCTTCATCCAAAGGACTTCATCCAAAGGACTTC
>NC_056520.1:3056597-3079541 GCF_014905685.2 Nematolebias whitei
TCATCTTTCATCCAAAGGACTTCATCCAAAGGACTTCATCCAAAGGATGTTTCGTCCTTCATCAAAAGGACTTCATCCAAAGGACATTTCATCCTTCATCCAAAGGACTTCCTCAATCCAAGAAGCCACCAAACAAAACTGATTCCCACAAACAGCATCACTACTCCATAGTAAAAAAATAAAAACCAGTTTGCTGGTGCTAAGACGGCCTCTGGGGTCCACCCTCTCCCTGGTCAGCTCCTCTTAGACTGTCATGCCAAAGTGGTTCAAAACACCAAAGTTCATGCTCAATAGTCCAGGTATAAAATCCAACAATGTTCCGTCAGGTCATCTGGATGGTTTCTTTTTTTTTTTTTTTGCCGAGACGTTTCGTCCTTCATTCATATAACTTCATCCAAAGGACATTTTGTCGTTCATCCAAAGGACTTCATCCAAAGGACATTTCGTCCTTCATCCAAAGGACTTCCTCAATCCAAGAAGCCACCAAACAAACTCCATAATGGAGTATGTTATTTGTGGCAATCAGTTTTGTTTGATGGCTTCTTGGCTTGAGGAAGTCCTTTGGATGAAGGACGAAATGTCCTTTGGATGAAGTCCTTTGGATGAACGACAAAATGTCCTTTGGATGAAGTCCTTTGGATGAAGGAAGAAATCAGACGACATCTCAGCAAAAACAAGAAAAAGTCCAGATGACCTGACTGAACATTGTTGGATTTTTACCTGGATTATTGAGCATGAACTTTGGTGTTTCTTTCTGCTCATTTCAACTTTTTTTTTCCTGCTTCTTCCATTAATTTCAGATTTTCTGCTCCTTTCACATTTATTATAGCAAAATCAGCTGTTTCGGCTACTTTTTAATCATTTCTCTGCTAATTTTTTTTGTGTGCTGCTTTCTTATAATTATTTCAGCCACTTTCTGCTCTAAAGTTTGAGCGTGAACTTTGTCATTATATGTTTTGTGTGTCTTTTATTTGATTCGTAGCCCAGAGAGATGTTTGTAGCAGAGACGTAGGTTTGGTCTGAAGCGAGGCAACAGAACCCGAGCCGAGGGCCGGTTTATACACAAACACTGAACATGCTTGAACAGTCTGTACTTTGGCTCCGCACCTCAAACACTTGCATAAAGCGGCAAACAGAAAAGTGCTGTTTGATTTAAATCGTGTGTGTGTGTGTGTGCGTGTGTGTGCGTGTGCGTGTGCGTGTGTGTGTGTGTGTGTGTGTGTACGGGATGACTACGAATAAAAGCAGGCGTTTGTGGGGAAACGAGCCACGCTCTCCCGTGCTCGTTACTGCGTTAGCGTTCTCTTCCCAGAGACGTGTTCCCAGCTGAACCCAGTTCTTTCACCGTCCCAGTTCCGCCGTTGACTCAGCTTTATCTGCCGACTGCGCTCGCCTCAGCCGCGCACGCACGTTAACGCCGCCTGGCGCCATCCTGCACGGACATTAACATTTCATGGGTGACGCTGAAGTTCGTCGTCTGGATCTCATCAAAATTTCATTATTAATTATGGAAGCGGAGCTGTAGGGAGAACCCCCCCCCCCCCCCCCCACACACAAACCCCCCCCCCCCCCCACACACACACACACACACACACACACACACACACACACACACACACCCGTCTCCCCGTCAGGTGAGTTGAGTGAGCTGCCAGTAAAAAAATAAAATAAAATAAAAAACAGATTGAGGTCACTTTTCAGCTTTCTACTGTTTTTTGTAGATTAAAACTTTGTGTTAATCTATAAATCTGCCTTTAAACACCAGCTCATATCATTTGAAGTGGGGTTATGTGGAAACTATGTGCACAGTAACTATCTTACCTGTTGGAGATAAAAGGCCTCGGATTGGAGAAATCAAGTTAAATTCTCTCGGGACTGACGAGCTGAAGGGGCAGCAGGGCCAACACCAACGGGGGCCGCCGCCGTAAATTCAAGCACAGATGGTTTTCGAAAATAGACTCAAGATACGTAGTCTCAAAAATACTTAAAGATATACGTTAAATAGAATAAAAACTAACGAACAAAAATCTTTAAAATTATCAAACTCATTTGCATTTATCGTTTCTTCGCGTCTCTTTCTACTGAAGACACTGGATGACTAAAGGTTTAACTCCGGTTCTCTTTAAAATCTGTTTTAATCGTCCAAAATCACGTTTTTGGACGATTAAAAGCAGCTAAGCTGAGAAGCTAAGCTACGAGCTAAGCTAACAGGCCGACCTCGGGGAAAAACCTCCGTCTTGTCGAAGCTCCAAAAATTCACGGTTGAAACTCGTGCCTTCGCGTAAAAAGTTGTTTTTCTCTGCAAAAATAAGCTGAGAACTTGTTTACTGATTTTATTAATTAAAAACTTTGTGTGAAAAATGCTAAAGAGCTCAAACCACACCGAGCGTCTGCCATTTTGAAAACCAAAGAGACAGCCCATGTCACGTCAAGGGGCCTCCCTCCCGTTTTTCTTAACGCACGTTGCTCGCTCCCTCACTATCCATCCTTCGGTTCACACAGTCTTATACTGCCATCCAGTGGTCAAACAAAGGTACTACACACAAAACAAATTGACCATTTCTTCTTAAATTTGACAATAATTATTAATTATAATAATTAACTTGACAATAAATAATAATTATTGTCAAATTTCAAACAATATTATCGTTTATCACAATAATTTCAGAGACAATTAATCGCCCAGCAAAATTTGTTATCGTGACAGGCGTATAATTTAGTGCATTAATTATAGCAAGCACAGCGTTTCACCTACCATTATACAAGCATGGCGCCCTGTCAACAGAGCTGAGCACCCTGACGACCGACGCCACCCGCCCCCGAAAACTGACAGCACTGTTGTAGCGCTAAGCTAGCAGTGCGCGATACAGACACGCTAACTAACAAGCTAGGGTGTTCGGTTTCCCTCACACTGGGCCGTCAACCACCCCCGTCCCCCATCGACTCCCTGCCACGGCAAGTAAACCAAGCGGTACGTCCATGAGGGATTTAAATAGTGAATGTTTGTAGGTTTTGAGATGAATGTTTTTTTCTGAACTAGAATTAAACCGGAAATGCAAAAAAAAGCTTTAATGTTTTTGGTGCAAGATAATCAAGATGAGTTAAACGGTGTTTAAAACAGAGAATTTATTTTTGCTTCTTCGAGGCAGCGCCAAAAGACAGTCCCTGGAGAGCAGCGGGAACAATTGTATCCACTACCGGCAGCAATGAAGGCGCCAGGGGGTGGCCAGTGGTGGCCTTGGCCACCATAGATTAATATTGGGTCACCACAATCATTTGAGGAAACTATACATTTCAGCAATATAAAAACTAGAAAGCATAATTTTCTTAAATGATTGGGGTGATCGGTTCACACGCACACACACACACATATATATATATATATATATATATATATATACATATATATGGGGCAGATGGTTACGTTTACATGGCATATATGGCCATCTTGGATTTTGACGTGGAAATCCAATATTTGATAGTGACTTTTTTCACACCTAGAAGCAGTCGTACACCAAAATGGAAGTTTGCCCATTGCTCATATTTTACGTTATCCAGCTCACAAGATTTTACGTATAAGCATATATTGAGGCAGACGTTTTAGATTTAGACGTGGCAACCCAATTCTCGACAGCGACCTCCGTTAGGCAGCCACACACAAAAATGGAAGTCGCTGCCTCATAAGCCTGTCACGATAACAAATTTTGCTGGGCGATTAATTGTCTCAGAAATTATTGCGATAAACGATAATATTGTTTGAAATTTGACAATAATTAGTAGTTATTGTCAAATTTAACAAGACATGTTGGTTAATTTTTGTGTGCAGTATGTTTTTTTGACCACCAGATGGCAGTATAAGACCATTTGAACCGAAAGATGGATAGTGAAGGAGTGCGCAGCATGTCTAAGAAAAAATGGGAGAGGGGCCGCGGCTATTGGCGCAGGGATTAGGAGCGCAGCCCATGGTCGAAGGTTAGTCCTCATAGCGGTATCGCGGGTACGAATCCCGTTCCCGACGACCTTTCCACGGTGTCTCCTCCGCTCTCTCTTGATTTATTGTTTATCGCGACAGGCCTAGCGCCTCACATGTTTTTGTTATCCAGCTCACAAGATGTATGGGCAGTGAGAGGGTATTTCCAAGTCCCCTCTTCGCTGCACAATTGGGGACAATAAGACCTTCTCCTGAAGGATAAAGGGTAGAGGGACCCCCCACACACACCCCCAAACCTAACATACAGGTGATATTTGTGACAGAGGGGGCCATAAGCTCGACTGTGAAGGCACCATTATTGCTTAGTGATGTAAAGGTTTTGAGCTTTATCTGTCTTAATCTTTTCCATTAGCAGGTCTTATTCAAGAATCACCTTCCCCAAGACAAACAAAACCACAAGTTTTACCTTCAGAAGCAGCAACAACACAGTTTGGTTGCTAAACTAAGGTGGGATGAGCCATCCTAACATCACCACTGCTGAATAAAGAAATGTTTTATCAAAAGAACTAATAAATAAAAGAGGTAAATGGTCTGCTCCGATGTAGACCTCCTACAAATTAATGCGTATCACATGCACAAGGCGTTTTCCTTGTGTCATTATAATCCTGTGACCATGTCTTCGACAAATCCACTTTAATTAACCGTTAAATCACCCCAAACCTGATCCAGAACTTGTCCTCCGACAATCAGTCCGGTAAAAACACCCTGATTTCTCTAAACTGGACTCTGCTGGTCTTTTGGAGCTCCTCTGGTCGGTGGCCCACCAGTGAGAAGAACACTCCAGGAATCATACCAGTTAGCATTTGATTACAGGTCTCGCCAAGAGACTTTTTTTTTTTTTTTTGCCCTCCAAGAAGCTCAGAGATTCAGTGGCTCTGTGATTGCGCCTTAACCACGGCAGAAATCACGAGTGCATTCACAGAAGGCTCCGACGCCGTACCGCCCGCCTGCTCTTCGCCCGATCAGTGAAAAGGAAGAAAACGTTTGGAGTTCTATGCACACTCTTTATTTTCCTGTCTTCTGAATTTGAAGTTTTAGTCAAAGTTTGTGTTTTAACGTTCTGAGAATAAAGGCGGGGAAGAAAAATTAATGGAAATTTGGGGAAACAATACCCTCTAGTGGTGCAAAGTCAAAGTGCATAACGAACTTTTTTAAAAGCTATATGATGATTTTCTGACAAGTACTGATGATAAATGACTATAATTTAGATAAATAATGTTTTATTTTCAGTCGAAAAACATTTAGTTCATCAAAATATAGCTTTTTTTTTTTTTTTTTGTGATTTAGCGCCAATATTTTTCCCAAAGTTTCTAAGCTGTTGTACAGTTCAACTGCTAACACGTTTCTTCTAATAATACCAGAACTCATTTATTTCCCTTTCGTTGTGAGTTTTGGGTTTTAGGCTTGAACCTTAACAACGGCATCAGTTTCACCACGGATCAGATCTGTACCCTGTTTGGCCTCTTCTCTTTCCACAACTTATTTTAAGTTAAACAGCAATGATTAACAGGTAGAAACATGATGATGGCATGCTTCTACGTGTTAATAAGTGTTGTTGAACTTAACACTTATTAACATGGTGGTGACATGAGATCTCCAGTGTCACCAAGTGTGGCCAACCTAAATGGTTCCAAACACTGGTCCTTGAGGAACGCCATCCTGCATGTTTTAGTTCTTTCCCTGCCCCAACAGGTCTAATTTGAATAAATGGGTGATTAACAGGCTTCTGCAGAGCTTGAGGAAGTAATTAAATCACTGAATCAGGCGTGTTGGAGCAGAGAAACAAGTATGGTGTTCCTCGAGGACCAGGAACCATTGAGGTAATGGAAAAGAGAGCCCTGGACTCCTTCAAGGGAACATCACAAAGCCTCTGGTTCAGATATGCAGGTGATATATGGATTAAAATCCAAGACAAGGAAGTAGTTGACATGTCAACTCTGTGGACAACATCAAGTCCACCAGAGACAATGCTAACAACAGCAAGCAGCCTTTTTTTTGGACCCTTGGGTGGACATGGAAGGAGATGGAAGCCTGGTCATTGAGGTTTACAGGAAACCAACTCACACAGATCAGTACCAGCCGTTTGACTTCAACTGCCCGCTAGAACACAAACCGGTCATCAGAGCTCAGCACCACTGGGCCACATGACCCCATGGTTTGGGGAATTCAAAATGAAGCTTCAAACACAGAAACAACTTCTCAATCCTACTGGGAATGTGATCTTGGATGTTTGTTTTCCATCTGGTTTTAAGCAACTCCACAGCACTGAAACAGCATTAGTGAGGGTTTGTAACGACATTATGATCTCAAACGATTCTGGTCAACTTGTGGTACTTGTGCTCCTGGACCTTACTGCTGCTTTTGATCCTGTTGACCACAGTATCCTTATATCACGGCTGGAACAGTGGGTTGGGATCACAGGTGCTGCATTAGAATGGTTCCGCTCATACCTGAGTGGCAGGAGTTTCTGTGTCATGGTTGGTAACAATGTATCCGCCTCATTACCTCTTTCTTGCGGGGTCCCACAGGGTTCGATTCTTGGACCCCTTCTGTTCTCACTTTATTTGCTCCCACTGGGGTCCACCCTGAGGAAACATGGTCTTTCATTCCATTGCTATGCTGATGACTGTCAGATCTACCTGCCTGTGAAACCAGCGTTTGCTCCATTCACCCTCTGTTAAAATGTCTGGACGACATTAAGGCCTGGATGGCTTCAATGAGAAGACTGAAGTCATCGTCTTTAGCCCTAGCTCAAGTGCCGCCACTGATCCTGTCAACCTGGACTCTCTTCAGCCATATCTGAAGCAGTCTGGTAAAAATCTCGGGATGGTTTTAGACTCTGACTTCAAGTTTGACAAACAAACTCTGTTCTGCAGTAAAGCTTCTTCCAACTCAGACAGGTAGCTAAGCTCAAGCCAGTGTTGTCCAGACCCGACCTTGAGAAACTAGTCCACGCCTTTGTCACAACCCGATTGGACTATTGCAACGCACTGCATGCTGGGGTCAGCCAAGCCTCCATCTCACGTCTTCAGCTCGTCCAGAATGCTGCTGCTCGGCTTTTAACCAGAACTCGTAGGTCTGAACATATTATTCCAGTTCTGTCCTCCCTTCACTGGCTCCCTGTTCCTACGAGGACAGTCTTTAAAATTCTTCTGTTGACCTTCAAATGCGTAAATGGCCTCGCACCCCTTCACCTCTCTGAGCTTCTGGAACCTTGCGTTCCCTCTCGGGCCCTGAGATCATCCGATCAGCTGCTTTTGGCTGTTCCAAAAACAAGAAGCTCAGAGGAGATGGGGCTTTTTCAGCCTTGGGCCCCAAACTCTGGATTAAAGCCGTCTTTTGGCTAAGGTTGGTCAGCTGTGGCGGCCATTTTAAAGTTGACTGGTTGCAGAAGAACAGCCGATGATTGTATTGAAATCCACCCGTTGGTTCAGGAGGTATTTTGCTGACAGTCACGGCTGACTTCAACAGTTAACGCAAAGATTTGAGCGCAGCCCTCGTTAGCGATGACTCTCAGCTACTACCACAACAGGTTTAAGCTCAAATTTGGTCAAACTAACCAGGTTACTGCACAAACACAACCTAGACGTCTTCACCTCCGATGTCTGGCCGCAGCGTCTTGTCGTACTCCCTCAGCAGGTTGTTCAGTATCCGGGTAGCGTCCTCCTGGTGCGACCGCGGGACCAGCATCTGGTTCACGGCGGTGTCGTGGAGATCCTCGTCGTCGTCACCGTAATCCAGCAGGTCCGAACTAAAAGCAAACGAGATTATTAGGAAACCTTCACAAAATAAGCCAAGCTCTTCTCAGACTGGAACCACCAGATCAGATGCGACTAATGAGAGAGAGACAGTTTGGTGAAGGCGCCGTGGCGTCCAACTTAAATCGAGGCGACTCCAAAAGTTAATCAGTTGAAGATGACCAGACGACGACTCCCTCCTGTGACTTTTCCTAAAATCCGTTCCGTGGTTCATGAGATATTTTGCTAACAGACAAACACGACTGACTGTAAGAGTTATTGCCAACACTTTGGGTAACGGTGACCTGCAATGGGTTGTGCTCTAAATATGTTTTGTGGACAATGCTCAGCTACTACCACACCAAACCTTAGCTCGACGTCTTCAAAACTGGCTGAGCTACAGCTGTTTTAGTGTTTTCTAATATCAGTTGCCTTTGGCGGCCATCTTTAATTGGATTCAATCCAAAAGTTAATTACTTGTAAACATCAACCTAATGGTTATTTTGGGAAGGTCTCGTTAAAATCCATCCGCTGGTTCAGGAGATATTTTGCTAACAGACAAACACGATTGACTGTAAGAGTTATTGCCAACACTTTGGGTAACGGTGACCTGCAATGGGTTGAGCTGTGAATATGTTTTGTGGACAATGCTCAGCTACTACCACACCAAACCTTAGCTCGATATCTTTACAATTAGCTGAGTTACAGCCATTTTTATGTTTTCTTAGTTCAGTTGTCTGTGGCGGCCATCTTGAATTGGGTTAGGTCCAAAAGTTAAATATTTGTAAACATCCACCTAATGGTTATTATGGGAAGGTCTCGTTAAAATCCATCAACTGGTTCAGGAGATATTTTGCTAACAGACAGACAAAGTTGGTCCTAACAGTTTATGGCAGAGCTTTAAACAAATATCCCACTCTGTCAGTGAGTGTGCTGAGTGCAAGTTCTGGACCAGGCTCATTAACTACCAACACAAATTTTAGCGCATCGTCTTAAAAAAAATACCTGAGTTTGAGCCATTTTTCTGTTTGTGACGTCAGCTAGCTGTGGCGGCCATCTTGATTCAGTTTGACTCTAAAACTTAATCAGTTGTAGATTTGCCTCCGGGGGTTACTTCCTGAGAGTTTCACTCCAATCCATCTAGCAGCGCGGGAGATATTTTGCTAACACAGTAAAAAAAAAAAACCACGTGATGATCTGAACATGAAGGTGCGACTCACCGAGCGCCGCGCGCGAGCAGCAGCGCGAGGAGAAGGACGGAGAGCTGCGGCGTCATCTTCCCTGCGCGCGCTGCGGCTCTCATCAGGCGCGGGTCCGCAGCAGGTGTGCGCCCATCAACCCCGAACTTCCCACGCGCGACCCCCACGCGCCCCCACGGTCCTCCGACACCTCCTTCCCTCTCCGGTCCTCCGCGCAGGAGGGAAGACACCTGGCGATCAATCAGGGTGACCAGTGGAGGGGGGAGGAGGAGGAGGGGCGCCTCCCTCCTCCCTCCTCTATGACTCCCCCTGGGCTTGGAGCTGCAGGGGGGGGCACAGACCTGTGAACACCCAGGTCCTCCTTCTCCTGTCTCACGGAGACGTCTCTGCTCGTGTCCGTGTGGGACTCCTGACGAGCCGGCGCTCACACCTGGAAGACTCGGAGCTGAGAAATCACAGAGAAGCGCATCCGAGTGGCTGCGCTGCCACCTGGTGGCCGGAAGAGGAACAGCAAGGAGCAACAGGCTGCAGGGCTGCATCGTTGTTTGTTGTTAATTAAACACAATCATCATTTAAAAAAAACTACGTCCTTATTACAACTAGCAAACAAATCCAACCAAAGAAGAAGAAAACAAAATAAAATAAATAAAACACAAGATGGATCAAAAAGCTAACGGGGCATTTGCAACATAAAAATCCAGGGCGTACGTTAAACATCAAACATCAAAATGTTGGATTGTATAATTTACATCAAACATCAAAATGTTGGATTGTATACCTGGATTATTGAGCATGGACTTTGTTGTTTTCAACCAGTTTGTCAAGACTGTCAACAAGGAAGAAGGCCGGCAATGGAGGAGGGGGCGTACCAAAGAGACCATCTTGGCACAAGCAGAACTGGTTTGTTCCACTTTGGAGTAAGCTATAGGGGGAAGAATCAGATGTTTTTGGATTAAACATCAAACGTTTTTCAAAAAAGACGTCAACTTAGAAGCAAAGTGTTTGACTTCACCAAACATAAAGAATTTTTTTTTTAATCATTCTTCCACTGTGTAAAGTTCAGTCAGGTCATCTGGACAGTTTCTTTTTTGTGTGTGTGTGCTGAAACGTTTTGCCTTCGATCCAGAAGGCTTCATCAGTCAATGAAACGCGCAACAAAACTGATTCTTCCCCCAACAGCTTACTCCAAAGTGGAACAAACCAGTTCTGCTTGTGCTAAGATGGTCTCTTTGGCACGCCCCCTCCTCCATTGCCGGCCTTCTTCCTTGTTGACAGTCTTGTCAAACTGGTTGAAAACAACAAAGTCCATGCTCAATAATCCAGATATACAATCCAACATTTTTCAGTGAGGTCATCTGGACAGTTTCTTTTTTTTTTTTTTTTGTGCTGAAACGTTTCACCTTCGATCCAGAAGGCTTCATCAGTCAAGGAAACGCACAAAAAAAACTGATTCTTCCCCCCCAACAGCTTACTAAAGTTGGGGATGGTTTTAATGAAGCGATATAACGTTTGGCTAACAGCAGAACATCATTTCTAATAGTCAATGTTATGATCATTAATAAAAACACCTAATTTAATCTTTTGGATGGTTGAATCTGTTAAATGTGCCCCTCCATCATTTTATGTATGGGACACTAAAATGCTCAAAATTAAATAAGTAAATAAAGCATTATGAAATAAGACAAATTTTTATTCTTTTATTTCACAATTGTTTTTCATAATAGCTTATTTATTTCATAATGCCACTTTTCAGCAGAATTACTTCAGCTGTCAATCAACGTCAATGGGTTGGACCTGCACGCCCACTGGCTGATCCGTCACATCCATTCCTTTTCCTGCTCACTGGTACAGCTAGCATAACAGCTAGCATAGCAGCTACCATTAGCAGCTAACATTAGCAGCTAGTATAGCAGCTAGCATAGCAGCTAGCATAGCAGCTACCATTAGCAGCTAGCAATAGCAGCTAGCATAGCAGCTACCATTAGCAGCTAGCAATAGCAGCTAGCATAGCAGCTAGCATTAGCAGTATCATTAGCAGCTAGTGTAACAGCTAGCATTAGCAGCTAGCATAGCAGCTAGCATTAGCAGCTAGTATAGCAGCTAGCATAGCAGCTAGCATTAGCAGCTAGCATTAGCAGCTAGCATTAGCAGCTAGTATAGCAGCTAGCATTAGCAGCTAGCATAGCAGCTAGCAGCAACTTTTTTTTTTCTCTCCGTATATCGGAGCAGCTCCTATTTTTACACATCTTCCGAAATGAAAACTACTGTTTTGGATCTGACCAACTGGACTTTCGACGCAAATGACAAAATATTTTCAACAAAGTGACAGGGTGCTGGAGAGCCCTCATCTGCTCGGACGACACGCATGCAGCTGGATATATCTCTGCGGGGGATGTGTCTACAAGTGAGGAAAAAAAGTATTTGAACACTCTGCAACTTTGCAAGTTCTCCCACTTAGAAATCATGGAGGGGTCTGAAGTTTTCATCTTAGGTGCATGTCCACTGTGAGAGACATAATCTAAATTTTAAAAAATCCGGAAATTACAATGTATGATTTTTTAATAATTTATTTGTATGTTACTGCTGCAAATAAGTATTTGAACTCCTACCAATCAGCAACAGTTCTGGCCCTCAAAGACCTGTTAGTCCACCTCCACTTCTTATTCTAAATCAGAAGCACCTGTTTGAGGTCGGTAGCTGCATAAAGACACCTGTCCACCCCACACAATCAGTGAGACTCCAACTACTAACATGGCTGAGACCAAAGAGCTGTCCAAAGACACCAGAGACTAAACTGTAGACCTCCACAAGGCTGGAAAGATCTACGAGGCAACTGCCAAGCAGCTTGTTGAAAAAAGATCAACTGTTGGAGCAATTATTAAAAAATGGAAGAAGCTACACATGACTGTCCATCTCCCTCGGACTGGGGCTCCATGCAAGATCTCACCTCGTGGCGTATCAATGATCCTAAGAAAGGTGAGGAATCAGCACAGAACTACACGGAGGAGCTGGTCCATGACCTGAAAAGAGCTGGCACCACTGTTTCCATGGTTACTGTGGGTAATACACTAAGACGTCATAGTTTAAACTCACGCATGGCACTGAAGGTTCTTCTGCTTAAACCAGCACACGTCCAGGCCCGTCTGAAGTTTGACCAGGACCATTTGGATGATCCAGAGGAGTCATGGGAGAAAGTTCTGTGGTCACATGAGACCAAGATAGAACTTTTTGATCTTAATTCCACTCGCCATGTTTGGAGGACTAAGAATGATGAGCACCATCCCTACTGTGAAGCATGGGGGTGGAAGCATCATGCTCTGGGGGTGTTTTTCTGCACATGGGACAGGACGACTGCACTGTATTAAGGAGAGGATGACCGGGGCCATGTGTTGAGAGATTTTTTGGAACAACCTCCTTCTCAGTTAGAGCATTGAAGATGAGTCATGGCTGGGTCTTCCATCATGACAATGACCCGTAGCACACAGCCAGGAGAACCAAGGAGTGGCTCCGTAAGAACATATCAAGGTTCTGGAGTGGCCTAGCCAGTCTCCTGACCTAAACCCTATAGAAAATCTTTGGAGGGAGCTCAAACTCCGTGTTTCTCAGTGACAGCCCAGAAACCTGACTGATCTAGAGAAGATCTGTGGAGGAATGGTCCAACATCCTGCTGTAGTGAACCTGGTGAAGAACTACAGGAAACCTTTGACCTCTGTAACTGCAAACAAAGACTACTGTACCAAATTTAACATTGATCTTCACAGGTGTTCAAATACTTATTTGCAGCAGTAACACACAAATAAATTAAAATATCATACATTGTGATTTACAGATGTTTTTTTAAGATTCTGTCTCTCGCAGTGGACATGCACCTAAGAGGAAATTTTCAGACCCCTCCGTGATTTCTACGTGGGAGAACTTGCAAAGTTGCAGGTGTTCAAATACTTATTTTCCTCACTGCTACCTCTGCTGTTGAATGAGGACGCCAAAATTGCTTATAATTGGATTTATGATAACAGGTTTCCTGTTTTTGGAAAAGTCTGGATCCTGGTTTATCAACGTATAAAGAAGACGGTCGCAGCTAATTTGGACCTCGTCAGGCTGATGTCTATGTGAAGGTCTGGTTCGTGCTTTGAGGACTCAAAATCAGCTGATTTACGAGCGAAACCGTAAGTTGGAAGTGATCTGAATCGCAGGCCACCTGCGGCTTTGGGACTCGTCAGCATGGAAACGACCTGGAAGAGGCTCGTAAGCACAGACCAGTAGAATGCACTCTAATCTGGACATTGCAGAACTTGGAAGTATCAGTACAGACCAAATTAATAAATTTTAAATGTGAGGTGGACATGTCCCCTTCACATATAATTGTTGTGATGCCTATGAGTTAGCCTCGTGCTTCTGTACAGGAAACGGGTGAAATAGCCCCTGTGGAGATGGGGAGAGGTTGTTCTCAGGAGGAGGAGTTAAAGTATTTGGGCTTATTGTTCACGAGTGATGGTAGGATGGAGCGGAAGGTGGATCGATGGATCGATGGATCGATGGATCGAAACTTTGTCCTCCATAATAAGGAAGTTGCTTCAGTTGATTGTGGTAAAGAAAGAGTTGAGCTGAAAGGCAAAGCTCTCAATTTGCTGGTCCTTCGACGTTGCAACGTTCCAACCCATGGTCATGAGGTTTGGACCATGACTGAAAGAATGAGATCCCGGATACAAATGGGTGAAATTAGCTTCCTTCGTAGGGTGGCCGGGCTCAGCCTTAGAGAGAGGGTGAGATGCTCCGCCATCTTGGGGGAGCTCCAAGTATAGCTGCTGCTTCTTAAACCTAAAGGAGTCTGTTGAGGTGGTGTGGCATCTGATTAGGACGTCTTCTAAACACCTCCCTCCAGAGATGTTTCAGACATGTCCCATTGGGAAGAAATCCTGGAGCAGACCCAGAACTTGCTGGAGGGGTTAAATATCCTCTCTGTCCTGGGAGCACCTTGGGGTCCCCCAGGAGAAGCTGGAGAGTGTCTCTGGGTAGAGGGAGGTGTGGGTTTTTCTCCTGGACCTGTTGCCTCCATGACCCAACTACAGATAAGCAGTAGAAGATGGAGATGGAGAATAAAAGCCTAAAAGTCTTTTTACACCAGAGTTTTAAACTAAGATTACGTTGCACTGAGAAGTGACAAGAGTCGTAGCTGTTTTGATGAAACATCGTGATGCTATGTGATACATCAGCACTCATAGCCTGCGTTCAGGTTGACCCTCAACTACTACCACACCAAACCACACTCCAAAGAGAACACCAATAACCAGGGTTGGGAAACACTGGTATAGAAATTATGAGAATTAAACTTTTACTGCCTTGACCTGTGGTAATGCTATGTTAGAGCTGGCCATTAATGATGAAAGGCCCAAACCATTGTCAGCCAATAAAATTTTAAAGTCTGAGTCGTCCAAAGAACTGTTAACAGCTGTTTTCTTACAATTGGGGATAAGTTTTGGCTGTAGTTTAAAAAAGCTAGTCAGTCAGATCATTTGAGTGAACTATAGAGTGCATGCCTTACTCTCAGATGCAAATCAGAAGAAGCCAAATTTAATCTTATGAACGATAGCATCTCAAGTTCTTACAAAGTCAGCAAACGTAAAGTTCATCGGTGCTGATGGGCTAATTAACGCTCTGGAAAATTCTTCACAGAAAGGCAAAAGAAAAATGTACTTCTTTCTACACTAAGAGTGTTAAAATGTGTGCCTTAACCCTCTTGCTACCCTTGGGTCAAACAGCTCGACGAGGCTTTATAGGTCATTTTGACCCAAGGGCAGCAGAAAGGTTAAACATCAGCAGAAAATAAAATCAACACAATTACAAGGATGCGTTTTGCTTCTAATAGCAGCTTTAATTGCAGTTTCGATAAAACAACACTCGAGCAACAGCCGTGCTCTAACATACGCGGTGAATTATACAGCATCTTTGTCAATCCTTTTGTAGTAAGGGATCGTTTCTGAAGGTAAAAATACAGTGCATAAAACAGAAAAGTGAGTGGCACAGAACTAGCTACGATGCCGTTGCAGTGTTATGGTAAAAGCAAAAATTGAACGTTTCCTCTTAAAATGACTCAAGTTCTTGAATAATGCCTTTTCAAAAAAACAGAAGTTTCATGTGTCTTGTCTGTTTGCAGTTGGACAGTTGCCGTCGTGTCTCTGCAGGTGTCTTAAGGTCGATGTCCAAAGTTTGATAGAGTCCAGACTGTGAAAACAAGAGCTTGTGGATGGGATGAGTCCGTCACCCTGATTGGGTGAACTCAAGTGGAACTAAATTGTCTTTTTTGAACAGATGTATGGAAAATTGACTGTGTTGCTGTGGTTGAAGGAAAGAGTGACGGGCAGGCGGCTGGATCTTGGCAAGAAAGATGCTTAAATTGACCGAAGAAGCAAATGGGGGCACTCACTTTTTGGTTGTCAAGAAAAGACAGCTTAGCTCAATGCCACGTTGCGAAAACACCTGTGATCAAATAGGGAGCAAAATGTTCGTTTCAACTCTCTTTCGTAAACTAACGCAACGTTGAAACGGTTCATCTCAAAACAATATCTCAAATCCATTGAAGAACTCGCCAATGTATAATATGCGGCACAGTCACGTAGCGCTATAACCACGGGAGTTGTCTGATCAAGCTAACCTGCACCTGGCTGCCATGTTCACCCACGACAGTCAGATGAATACGTCGACTTTTCGGCTCCATCTCAGAGCACTTTCTTTCAGACAGACATATACAGTAACAGCACTTTGGCTTTCTTAGAACTGTGGCGTTGATTCGTCACTCCAGCACAAACATACTGCAGCACTTCGTATCATTAAAAGTCACCATTAATTACATTTGAAAAAGACTTCTTGATTCACTTTAAGTTCAACTGGCAGCGCTGGTACAGTACAAGTTGATGTAATCAACTACAACAGCTATGGTAAAACGTAAGTACACCCTTTCAGTACTGCACTTTTCAAGTATCAGGACATTCTTATACATACCTTGGCACGAAAGAGGGTGTATTTACCTTTTAATATGAGAAGTACTTCACCGAGCTGTGACCACTGGCAAAAAGTTGGCGACCCCAAAGTGTGAAAAGATGGCAAGAAGATAGGTGATTTTTAGTTGCAGGGTCACTGAATTTTGTGTTTGGGAGTTTGTAAGGCATACAGGCACACTTTGCTTTACCTATTTTTGTGTTAGCAGCTTGAAAAACTGTATTCTAGACCATACCCATTATTTTGTTGCACACCTGCACCCACATCATGCTCACAACAGTTTGTTTTGTACCCCCCTTGGCAACCACCCTCCACATTTGAGATTTGGTTTGTTTGAGTACACTTTTGAAATAAAGACAGGCAGATTTGGAGCAGGTTTTTACACCTGGACATTCAAGGTTGTTTTTGTCATGGAAGAACTCACGTACAGGTGCTCAAATACAGCCCTAATGCTCTAAAAATTGTAAAAACTGTTGAGAATGGCACAAAATGCCCACAAAACTGAGTAGGGTTCAAGACAAATTCAAGTTGCCTGCAACAAAATTGAGAAAGATTTGAGATAAGTGAAAATACTCGACAAAATTGGGAAGGGTTTGAGATGCTCACAACAAAACTGAGTAAGATTTAAGTTAAGTTCAAGTCACCTGCAACAAAACTGAGAGGGCGTTGAGATGGGCTTGAGACACCCACAACAAAATTGAGAAAGATTTGATACAAGTTAAAATGCCCATGACTAAATTGGGAAGGGTTTGAGAAGAGTTTGAGATGCCCACGACAAAACTGAGTAGGGTTCAAGACAAGTTCAAGTTGTTGCTGACAAAATTGAGATGGGGTTGAGATGTATTTGAGACACCCACAACAAATATAAGAGGGGTTCAAGACCCTTGAAACTAAACTGAGAAAGGTTTAATTCGCCTGCAACAAATTTGAGAAATGTTTAAAAAAAGAAGGGTTTGAGATAGTTAACAGCCCACAATAAATCTGGGAAAGGTTTGAGACCCCTGTGATAAAGCAAAGAAGAGTTTAACGCACCCGCAACAAATTTGAGAAGGGTTCAAAACTAGTTTGCTTATTTTGCAAATAAATTGAAAAGAGTTTGCTATGGGTTAAAATGCCCACAACAAAAATTTGAAGGGTTCATGCTGCTTGCAACAAAACAGAAGGATTCAAAATACTCACAAGAAAATTGAGAAAGAGCTCAAATTGGGTTCAAGACACCCATGACAAAATTTTGAAAAGGGTTTAAGGCACCAGCTACTAATTTGAGAAGGGTTCTACAGTGGTTCCCCTAGATCAGATCCCTTGGCAGGGTGCCTGTATATATATTTTTTGGCCTATGGGGGTGGGGGGTGGGGACAGGATGGAGTCACGTTTGTGTTGCACGCTAGCTTAGCGCTACGTTTCTGCCAGTATTTGTGAGGGGAGAAGTAGAGCTAAGTCAGTAGCATTTTTGCTAGCACGTAGGAGGGGGGCGGGGTTGGTAGGCAGGGCGCTTGGTTCTGTTAAGAGGGCGGGGCGCCCTGCTTCTATAATGGTAGGGGAAACGCTGGTTCAAAACTGGCTTAAGTCATCTGCAAAAAGATTGAGAAAGGTTTGAAATGGTTGAAAAAATGGGCTTTGAACATTTTCAAAATTCAACCTACAAAATTACAATTCTCTGCAAATCGTACAGGATAACTGAGAACCCCTGCAAACATACTGATACATTCTGAGGACTTCATTGTAAATGTTCACCAGCAGACACAGCCCAGTAAAATAGTGGCTTAAGGTTTTACATATTAGGACATTCATATATGTACCCTAGCACTAAAAGAGGGTGCATTTGTTTTTAGCTATGACTGAGTAACACAATCTGTTACGTGCCCTGAACGTATCCAAGACAATGTCCTCAACAGTCGATTTTTAGCGTCCATGTGGTCCACGATTTGCTGATGAAGGAATTCCTTCTGCTGAGAACGAGTCCCTTTTTTGTTCCTGAGTATGACTCACCACAGTCCAACAAGTCACACATGCTGTGCTTTTCGGGTCCCTTTAAGAACTTAACGTCAGTGCTTGTGCTGACTGCTTCAGAGCAAGAATTAAGGTCTTTGTTCAACAAGCTACAAGAAGAAAATGAGCTGCAGGTACACAAACTTTAAGAAAAAAATAATCCAAGACAAATACATACAGTAAATAAATAGAAAGTCCACATTAGACTTTCATTTTTTTATCGAAGGGCTTAAGAATACAAACTTCATTTTTTGATTAAGGGAAAAATAAAACTGAAAAGCCTATTTACATGTTTCCTTCATGACACTTGACCCATTTCGCTTAAATAATGCTGCCTCCACAAATATACATCAGTGGCTTTTTAAAAGAATAGTTTGAATTATATATATATATATATATATATATTATCTGTGGAAAGGTGAATAGTTTTGAGTAAAATGTCAATTGAATACAGTCTAACTAAGAAACTCCACAGAACGCCACCTCAAAAATCCAAACTATTTAAGCAGACAAAACGAAGAAGCAAAAAACCCAAAATGGGGTGAAATTATTGTTTTGTTATAGTTAACTTCAAGTATCAAGAGGGTAACCTACAACTACACAAAATAGACAGAGTAGTTGGAAAAAAGGTTTGAATCATATAACTGTGGAAAAAAGTTAACTAACATATTAGTGACTAAGCTAACAAGCAGCTTGGGTGGTCACTGAGGCAAAAAAAACCTGGATGTGGGAGGAGTTTGGAGAGGCCATGAAGAATGACCTCTGTACGGCTTTGAAGCGATTCTGGTCGAGCATCCGGCATCTCGGGGGGGGGGGGGGGGGAACACCACCCCAACACTATTTATAGTGGAGGTGGTGTGCTGCTGACCTCAATTCGAGATGTCATGGGTCGGTGGACAGAATACTTCGAAGACCTCCTCAATCCCACCGGCATGTCTTCCACTGAGGAAGCAGAGCCTGGGGGACTTTGGGTCGGGCTCTCCAATCTCTGGTGCTGAGGTCACCTAGGTGGTTAAAAAGCTCCTCGGTGGCAGGGCACCAGGGGTGGATGAGATTCGCCCAGATTTCCTTAAGGCTCTGGATGTTGTGGGGTTTTGATGACTTACACAACTCTGCAATATTGCATGGACATCGGGGGCAGTTCCCCTGGATTGGCAGACCGGTGTGGTGGTCCCCCTATTCAAAAAGGGGGATCGTAGAGTGTGTTCCAACTACAGGGGAATCACACTCTTAAGCCTCCCTGGTAAGGTCTATTCAGGGGTTTTGGAGAGGAGGGTCCGTTGGATAGTCGAACCTCGGATTCAGGAGGAGCAGTGCGGTTTTCGTCCTGGCCGTGGAACACTGGACCAGCTCGACACCCTCAGCAGGGTCCTGGATGGTGCGTGGGAGTTTGCCCAACCGGTTTACATGTGCTTTGTGGACTTGGAGAAGGCATTCGACCGCATCCGTCAGGGAGCCCTGTGGGGGGTACTCTGGGAGTATGGGGTACCAGGCCCTTTGATACGGGCTGTTAGGTCCCTGTACGACCGGTGTCAGAGCTTGGTCCCCATTGCCGGCAGTAAGTCGGGCTTGTTCCCGGTGAGAGTTGGACTTTGCCAAGGTTGTCCTTTGTCACTGATTCTGTTCATAACTTTTATGGACAGAATTTCTAGGTGCAGCCAAGGTGTTGAGTGGATCCGTTTTGGTGGCCTTAGGATTGTTCCTTTGCTTTTTGCAGATGATGTGGTCCTATTGGCTTCATCAAGTCATGATCTACAGCTTTCACTGGAGCGGTTCGCAGCCAAATGGGATGTGGCAGGGATGAGGAACAGTTCCTCCAAATCCGAGGCCATGGTCTTGACCTGGAAAAGGGTAGAGTGCCCTCTCCGGGTCAGGGAGGAGGTCCTACCCCATGTGGAGGAGTTCAAGTATCTTGGGGTTTTGTTCATGAATGAGGGAAAAATGGAGCGTGAGATCGATAGGCGGATAGGTGCAGCGTCTGCAGTGAAGCGGGCGCTGTACAGGTCTGTCGTGGTGAATAGAGAGCTGAGTCAAAAGGCGAAGCTCTCAATTTACCGGTAGATCTACGTTCCTACCCTCATCTATGGTCACGAGCTTTGGGTGGTGACTGAAAGAACAAGATCACGGATACAGGCAGCCGAAATGAGTTTTCTCTGCAGGGTGTCTGGGCTCTCCCTTAGAGACAGGGTGAGAAGCTCGGTCATCCGGGAGGACTCAGAGTAGAGCTGCTGCTTCTCCACATCGAGAGGAGCCAGTTGAGGTGGCTCGGGCATCTGGTTAGGATGCCTCCTGGACGCCTCCCTGGTGAGGTGTTCCGGACACGTCCCACTGGGAGGAGACCCAGACGAAGACCCAGGACACGCTGGAGGGACTATGTTTCTCGGCTGGCCTGGGAACGCCTCGGGATTCCCCCGGTGGAGCTGGACCAAGTGGCTGGGGAGAGGGAAGTCTGGGCCTCCCTACTTAAGCTGCTACCCCAGCAACCCAACCCCGGATAAGCAGAAGAAAATGGATGGATGGATGTTTTTTTTTTCTTAATTTATTGTAAAAATGATGATGTGGGTTTAAAAATTAAGGTGCCCAAAAGAATAAATGGCATCGCACAGAGAAAATAAAATATTGCAAATTTAGATTGGCTAGCTACCGTTAGCATATTCCACGCAGGTTACCGGTAGTAGCATAAGTGATTTTTTTAATGGGTTACTTTTAAATGTGAACAGGTCCTTGCTAACCTGATGTATCGCTGTTAGGATGCCTTTTTTTTCTTCTTCAACAGAAAACCAAGGGTTTGATGCATTTATGGTTATAACTGTCTTTTAAGACTATTATAGCACATTTTAGAGTTGATAGATTATGTGGCTTTAAAAGCTTGTTGAGCACATAAGTTGGGGCATTTAACACAACAGAAGACAAACTAGTTCAATTTACTGGATAGAAAAAATGTAGCTTTGTGTAAGGGTCATTCAAACAAAATAAACTAAGAAGGATTTTCTTTTTTTTCTGTTTGAAATTCAAGTGGCAATGTCAAGATTTTTGTCCATCATCCATTGTCTTGCGATTATCCAACTCATCTTCCAACCACCTCTTCCAGCTTTTCTGGAAGAACACCAAGGAATTCCCAGACCAGCAAAGAGACATGTGTCTCCAGCATGTCCTGGGTATTCCGGGGGTTCTTTCCCAGTTGGACATGCCCGGGAAAACTCCCTAGGGAGGCGTTCAGGTGGCGTCCTTTCCAGATGCCCGGACCACCTGAACTGGTTTGGGCATCTGAAAATACTCCGAATATTTACAGACAAAAGTTGGACCATTAGTTCTAAGAACAAAACCACAAGTAGTGAACCACTCTGTGCTCCTGAACCGGACTGTATTGATTCAGCGTTTTTTTAATTATTGCATTCAATTGATGTTTAATGTAGTTCACTCACGTTGACTAAACGAACTAGAAAAAAACGTGCAATATTTTATTTGAAGCATGGTTTATTACTCCCACTGCTGCGGACCTCACAAATCTTGCTTCAGTCCTTCACGATAAGTGACTCAATCGTGTACACTGACTTTACTTTTTAAAACTTTTACTAAATACCCAACAGTTGTTTAAAAAAAAAAACATTTATTATTGTTCTGCAGTAAAACAGATACTGCGGCTAAGACCATCAGGAGTTTTGGGAGAAGTCAACAGTGCATGTGTCATGAAGAAATGAAGAGATAAAGACCGCACCTCAGATTGGTTCAAGTAAAAAAACTACTTGTTAGTTTGTAGTTAACGCAGTAAAAGTGCACTTATTACAGTAATTATACAAATGAATCAAATGCAACCCGATTCAGGAGCACCATGGGTTCACTTCTGACATCCTGAAAGGTGACTTGTCTTTTTTTTCAGAAACTTATTTCTTATTTTAACTTTATGCCAACAGACCATCAAAACAGCAAAACAAACGGAAAAGGGTACAACAGAAACCTACGGTTTGTCGAACTCTGATTTACAAGAGGTTCTGGTGACGTTACAAAATAATAGTTTATAAACTGGAAACATTTCTCTGCTGATTTCTATATGACATGTCAAGTGCCACTCTGTCAACCGAGGATATTAGTTTTTTTTATACACAGCCAAGTAAGCAATGCTCGAAAATCACTGAAATCACATATTCATCTTTGTGTGTATCCTTCAACTGTGTCTTTTCCTTTTGTAGGGCAAAATATTCTTGTCCACACGTTGATACGGTGGCCGACAGGTGCAAACGTGCAGCAAACAGCAAAATGCTACAAACACGTGAATGATGCAAACACCAAAACATGCAAGTACAATAAAATAAATAACTCATCAACAAGCAAATGCAACAGAAAATGCTGCAAATACCAAAAACATTTCTTTCTTCTTTTGGCTGTTCCCTTTCTCAGGGGTTGCTACAGCGAACTAACTCGCACGAAGACTTGGCAGTTGTTTTTACACCGTATGTCCTTCCTGACGCAACCACAGACCACCAAGCTACCACAGCCCTCGGTGTGGAGCAGAGAGCTGCCATCTAGGGTGCCCGGTGGAGAAAATTGAAAGAGCACATCTATATTCCTGTGTTCTAATGATCTGAAGCAGACTCGCGGAGGCAACGGTTCCATCTTAAAAGGCTTACTTTTAAGTTTACACATATAATGTACAAAATCACCAGCCCTGAGTCGTTTTGGAACCGCCATGCCGACTCGGCAAAATGACCTTGAGCATTGGTTAATGCACACCTTTCATCAGAGCTTGGCCACACCTCCAGGAAAAAGTCGCCACCATCGACGAATGGGAAACTCTATCCTACAACACATGACAGCTCTCAACCAATGATACCTCGCCATCTTGTGTTCAAAATGGAGGATGCATGTGGCATGTAGGGATTTGTAGGCGTGTAACTATAACTACATTTTCTACTGGAAACAAAAGCCAAAATCAGAAGAGCTACCTCGTTTTATCACATGATATTAAACAATAACAACATTAAGAAAAACATATAGCCACACGTTTCTGTAAGCTAATACAATGGTTCCCAAC
>NC_056520.1:3079941-3089216 GCF_014905685.2 Nematolebias whitei
GAAAGTAAACTATATATATCTATATTAAATTCCAATGCAAACTATGTGTACTCCTGTACTTTAAGCAATGATTGACATATACATGGTCGGTATTCAAGACAAAGAGGAGTCGGTATTTTTCCGGTTTCGGAAAACGTCATGCAAACTGCAGCAGGGTAGATGAGAAAGAAGCAAAGCA
This sequence comes from Nematolebias whitei, assembly GCF_014905685.2. Lineage (NCBI taxonomy): Eukaryota > Metazoa > Chordata > Actinopteri > Cyprinodontiformes > Rivulidae > Nematolebias > Nematolebias whitei. Next base: position 3,080,120 of record NC_056520.1, read on the forward strand.
TCCTGCTCTCCTGTTTTTCTGAAGCAGTTTCCTCATTATCAAGCAGTTTTTTTAGGCCATTAGAACAGGAAAGGGTTTCTGTTGCAGCCTTGCATCGTTGATAGTGCCTGAATTAAATAGCTGGGTATAGTTTTTGTTCTTCAAGCTCAGATGTTTGATTTTACTTTTCTAGGTCACTTAGCTTCAAACCCTCCCCTTTCTCTCTTACGCAAACTCAGTTTCAAGAAAAAAGTGATTATGTTGAAGCAACGGCTCCTTTCACCACTGGTTCTCTGTTCAGGTACGTGGCCCAGTAGACGAGGTTGAAGGTTCCAAAGAGGACGGGGAACACTATTCGAGACATCTTGTCGATCTTGCTGACGCTGTTGTAGGTCTTCTTGTGGTCCACCATTTTGCTCTCAGAGGCTCTCAGCTGCACCGACGTTGTGTTGGAGATGGTGGAGATGGACACGTCCTTGGTGAGGTTGGGGGTGTAGTTGACGCCCGCCGAGCAAACGTTGTTCGGCTTCTTGGACAGCACCATCGGGTCTCGTTTCTACAACAGGACAAAAAAAAAACAATAAACATTGCATTGGTGTTTATCCCGGTGGGATTTTCTCAGTTATTCATATTTTCAGGGTGAGAAAAAATCAATGCCTTTGAATCTGTCATGGGTGGTTAGTGGTTCTTTTGAGAAGGAACGGTTCTGGCAGTTCATTAAGGTAAAATGTGAACTGCTGTGTAATTAAATTTCCCTCACGTGGTAGCAGTTGGGTTTTTACTTACGATGATTACAGCAGCTGCTAACATTAGTAAAAACCAGTTCCAAATTAGTTTTCTTGGGTGTCAGTGGTAAATGCTAGTACAACCACTGGTTCTGTTTTTCAAGATGTACATGTATTTGTTGGTTATAATACCAGAAAACAATCTTTATTTAAGTGGATCTCAGGCGCTCTGGAGCGTTGTACTACACATAACTATGAGGGTACCTTGGGGTGCTGTGCCTCCAGAGCTTTCTTGCCGTCCCAAGCCCAGCTCCTCTTGGTGAAGTAGTTCACTGTAGCAAATTCAATGAGGGCGGAAAAGACGAAAGCATAGCAGACGGCAATGAACCAATCCATGGCTGTCGCATAGGCCACTTTGGGAAGCGAATTCCTGGCACTGATGCTGAGCGTGGTCATAGTCAGCACAGTGGTCACACCTGTGAGAAAACAAAGGATGACATTAAATGAAGGTTTTGGCACAGTAAACTAAAACAAACAATTGTCACCCATCATGCCGAGGTAGTAAAGGTGTGCAGCACCACCCAAGTGTAGATAACCTTACCACCTTACTAAAGTTGGTATTGTGCTGCTACTGTAAATATTTTCCCTTTTTATATGCAAACAAACTTTGCTTAAAATCTGTTCTATGTTAAAGAATACTAATAATTGGTTAATGTATGGTGGAATGCAAAATTAAGTCAGTTAATGTTCATGATAAAATGTTTAGATGTACCATATTGATGATAAATATGACTCACTTCTTTCCCCTATACAAAAGTATGTAGGCTTCCCTAAACGGACTGTATCAGTATATGTGACACTGAACTTGATTTACTTGGTATTTTATTGATACCTAATTTTGCAGTAACATACAACACTAAAAGCTAGATGTCTTAAGAACCCCTAAATCCAGACATGGGAAACAAACAGAAATTAACGGTTGTGATTAAAGTCATCATGTGACTGTTGGCGACTGGTTGTGCTAACAGCATTTGTCTCAAAAATGACTCGAAACAGATTACTTCGAGTGTGTCGAGGCTGCCAAGGTGTACACTAAATAGGTGAGGTTGGTGGGTAACAAAATACTGTGCATAACCTAGAATACTCCTCCGTCTGAGTCTTTGCCTCAGATGGATCAGTTCGGGTATTTGGTCGTCTTATTCTCGAGAGATGGTAGGATGGAGTGGGAGATTGAATGACAGATCAGGGCCTTGTCCTCTGTGATAAGGACATTACTTGAGTTGGTCATGGTGAAGAAAGTTGAGTTAAAAAGCAAGGCACTCCGTTTACTGGTCTATATTCCAGCCCTCGGCTGTGGTCATGAGGTTTGGATCAAGTGGTCATGAGGTTTGGATCAAGTGGTCATGAGGTTTGGATCAAGAGTATGGTTGGTTGGTTGGTTGGTTGGTAGGTAGGTAGGTAGGTTCAACATTAGAGATATGGTAAGAAGCTATGGTGTTCTAGTGGAGCTCGGAGTAGAGCTGTTTTTTCTTTGCAAAGAAAGGAGTCAGTTGAGGTGGTTCATCTGAGAAGGATGCCTCCCTTTAGAGAATTCAATACAGTAATTAGATATCCTCTCTGGTCTGGGAACACCTGTCCTGTCCCCCAGGAAGAACTAGAGCATATCCCTTGGAAGAGGAAGGTCTGCCTTTCTCTCCTGGACCGGTTGCTATTGGTAAAAGTTTGTTTTCCTTAATTTCACCAGGCAAAACCCATTGAGATCACAGATCTCTTTTGCAAGGGAGGTCTGAACTTGAAGAAAGCCTAATATGCATGTTTTTGAACTGTGGGGGAAAACCCAGAGATGATGACAATGCAGCTTAATACAGTTTCACAAGTCCCACACATAAAAAATATGCCACGATTTTCAAAAAGTAGTTGCCCAAAGCACGTTCATACGGCTCGCTGGTTACTTAGGTAGGTACCCTTATAATTCTGTGAGCCTGCGACCGAGTCGTCGTCTACTCTTCGACGGTCACAACCCTGAGCAGCTTTACTCACCGAACACAGTCCTTGCAGGAACAGACTCTCGATTTAGCCAAAATGACACCTGGGAGAGAATCACTGTCATGAAACACGGCATGTACGTCTGGATGACAAAATATCCAATCTTCCTCTTCAGGTAGAAGTGGGCCATCATTACTGTGTACTGTCCTGAGGATGAGAAAGACAGGATAGGAAAAAAGGAATAAAACATAAAGATCTGACCATAAGCAACAAGATATTATTCAAGAGACGTGCTTGCTATCAGATAAAGAACACTAAGGTTATATTTAAGGCTGGGACAAAATCTTGATAAGCAAAATATGGTCGACCTGCATCGGGCAGTAAAAGACTATGCACGGGCAATAAATTTAGATTTTAATTAAGGCCCTGTACACACGTAGCCGGATATCAGGAAAACCGAATAGTTTATCATGCGGTGTGGCCTTTCATCCACACGTGAACTCCGGTTGATGTAACTATAAACGAATAATAACAAAAACTCCGACCAAAGTGGAGATTTGAGAAATCTCCTCTTTCGGGTTTGCGTGTGGACTTTCGGAACCGGAGATATGCGCATTATGTCTGCGACAGATGGTGCAGCGCGGCGCTGACGTCACATGTGCGACAATTGTTTTTGTTTGCCCATTCATTCGGAGGGAAAATGACTGCGTTTAGGGAAGTACTAATTGTAACGCTGGTTCAGGCAATTTTTGCTTGCTTGTTTTTACAAGCACAACTGCTCCAACAGATGGAATTACAAAGGAGAAAAAGCGTTTGGCGTTCAGCTCTTTTACAGCAACTATCCCTACCGATACGGAGGCACAATACCGCCATTCAGCGTCGCCGTCGCCGGTTTTGGATCAGACCTGGACGCACTGCTGGCTGGTGGGAAAACTTTGAGAAGGAAATTGTTCTCCCACAGGAATGGCGTGAGAACTTCAGAATGTCACGGTCGTCATTACTGTCGCTCTCGGAGTTACTCCTTCCTTACATTCAAGGGAAGAGTACTGTAATGCGATCTCCAGTCTGTGTGGTCAAAAAAGTTGCATGCACGCTATATTATTTGGCTGACGAGGGAAGACTGCGTAAAACGGCCAATGCATTTGGCTTATCAAGACAAGTAGTCTCAAACATAATTAGAGAGGTGTGTAAGGCTATAACTGTGTACTTGGGACCATCTTACATAAAAATGCCAACAACAGAGACTGCTGTGCGTGCACTTGTTGAGGGATTTGAGCAGGCTTATGGTCTCCCTCAGTGCCTTGGAGCTGTGGATGGGACTCATGTGGAGATAAAGCAGCCATCAGCTAATTCTACAGAGTACCTAAATAGGAAGGGGAGGTTTTCTCTTAACATACAAGCCACCTGTGATTACAAGTACAGCTTTATTGATGTAGTTGTGAAATGGCCAGGGAGTGTGCATGATGCCAGAGTTTTTGCTAACTCCACAATAAACACAAATCTGAAAAACATGAAGATTCCCCCCTGTCCAAGACAAATTGTGGAGAACGAAGACGCTATACCCATTTACATACTGGGTGACCCTGCATACCCACTTCTACCTTACCTGATGAAAGAATATGCTAACGGAGGAAGCAATGTTCAGGAGCAGTACTTTGGACTTTCGTTGTGCCGAGCTAGAATGGTGATTGAATGTGCATTTGGAAGACTAAAAGCCCGATTTGGAGCCCTGAGGAGAGCCATGGACATCAATATGAATGATCTTCCATTTGTTATATATGCATGTTTTGTGTTGCACAATTTTTGTGAGGCATCAAAAGACACTGTGGATGAAAACAGAATAACTGAAGCTATTCAACATGACAGGAACAATCAACCGGACACACAGCCAGTGGTCAGAGGAGACAGCTTGGCAGCAGAAGGAAAGCGGGTCAGGAGAGTCCTCACTCAGTGTCTGGATCCATAAACACAAAAACCTGTGAACTATTTAGCAGACTGCGTTGTTTTTTCATAAAAAAACGTTATAGTTAGCACCATGTATGTTAGAGAATTTTTAAATTGTTTTGTGCAATGTTATTGCATTTCATTCTATTAATGCATGAAAAGCTACCACCCAGGATTTAGATACATTATATAATAGTTTGTAGCTCATTAGACAGACTTTTAAGTTAAATGATTTTACTTTTCTCTCTTAAAATTGGACCTGTAGTGTATTAAATAGTGCTGCCAATACTTTCTGATGAACATGACTGTATTTGTAACTGATAAATGTCATATTCACAAAAATTCACATAAAGAAACTTGCTTTTAAAATGTTTGTCAATTTATTCAAACGAACACACTTAACATGTTCTTATTTTGTGTTTCATTTATGAACAGATCAGATTATAACAGATCTACAACAGATAAAGCTTTTTAAACATGGGAGAAAAGCAGCACAGTTACTGTACACTTTTAAATCAGTGATGCCCAAGTCCATAACTTGGGAGCTACCACAGGTACATTTCAGCTGCATTTTCTTCAACAAACCAGTATGAAATAGCTGATTTCAATCATCAGTATGTATTTGATAGTGGTGTTTTGGAGAAATAAATACATCTAAGTAGCAGTAGCTCCCAAGGACTGGACTAGATCACCACTCTTATAAAGATTCACGTAACAAAAATGTAAATAGTTAAAGTATTGTGCAATTGCTACATTTTAAGCTTTTCACAGTATGTATAAAAAGATAGCAAACAGAAAAAAAAAACACTGTCAGAGTAAATAACACTGTGATTAACAACCTGACATGTGTGCAACCTTGTGCAAAAGTGGAACTTGTATATACTTAACTGTACCAGACTTGTTTCGATGTATAAAACAGTACTCTACTGGTCACTAAAAAGGGCCTGACTGAATGAAAATTGGTCAGTGGCTTCAGCAGGTGTGTGGAACACAGCTTCAGTGTTCATAGTGTTTCCTGGTCTTGTGTTTTGACGTGTTCTGTCAGAAGTGGAGTTGTTTGGGTATGGGTAATTTGCTGAGTTTTGGTGGACAGAATGGTGGGCCATTGTGTGCGAATACATCGGACCTCTTGGCTCATATGGCATGTAGTGTGGTGGTTGTGCAGGTGCATGAATGACCTGTTTCAGAAGAGAAAACCCATCAACAATCGATGTGGTAAGTCTTTCCAGTGTATTGGACATTTTTGAATAGTTTTCGGATGCTTTTTGTTCTGATGTCTCAATGATTTCCACCAGTCTCTTTTTCACACGCTGGTCTTCCTCAAGAGCATTCAGCCACTGGGTCTCAGCAGGCAGCTTTCTCCTCAGACGGTCGTGTCTGTGTCCTTTTAGTTTTGCCTTCAAAAGAGAAATGAAAATCATCACAATTAAACATAAAAAAGTAAACCTGGATCATGTTGATGTTGTACTTTTCACATCACTTCTACATAACAATATGTAATAACAGCGTATCCAATGTTTGCTATATGTCTTAAAGTGTATTTTGTACCCACCACCCCATCAAACTAATGAATATGTAGGCCTAACATAATATGAGATGAGTAAGAGCATGATGGTGTCATTTCTTTTTTGCAATAATAATAAAAATAAATCAGCAACCCGTACACAGTAAAATATAAAAAACATCACATTCCAGCCTCCACTACACACCTCAACTCTTGCATAATTTTTAACACACATATTGCCTTAACTGTATTTTTAATAGCAACACAATTCAACAAACCTGTTCCGTGAATTATAGTACATCCAACAGATGAACATTTACAGCAAAAGTACTTTTATTTATGAGGAATGGACAGAAAAATATACGTACATCAAGCAGGTCTCTCCTCTCCTTTGAAGTAGGACCCACACTGCTTTCATTATCAGACCCTGTGTCTGCTACATCCATGGTAGTGGAGGAAGAAGATGTGGATGGTGAGGGTAGGGTCCGAGAATGATCCAGGTCAGCTGTTTCACTACCGGAGGATATGGTAGTACTAGCTGGAGAGCCACCCCAGATTTGTTCGCACAGTTCGAAGTACAGAAGAACCACTCGACCGTGTCCACTCCTGCGTCCTGTATCAACAGCATGGCGATATTTACCTCGGACTGCTTTCATTTTTGTTGTTAAATTCCCGCGCGTGATGTCGGCATGTGAATGGGGAAACTCGTCGGAGGACTCCGTTGGGTAATGCTCTAAAAAAAGCGCTAAAATATCAACATACTTGTTCTGACAGGATTCCCAGTCGACATTTTCCTGAGTTTTATTAACTTTGTACTCCAACACGGTATTTAATAGTAGTTCAACCTCGCGGTCTGTCCACACAAACGAACCTCCAGGCGCCATGATTCAATACTAACAGGAAGTTGTGGTTGCTTTGAAGGGTTGTGATTGGCTGATATACGTTTCACCTTTGCACTACACTGCCTCCTATGGGTTGGGCATATTCTTTACAACGCTCTGTGGTGAACATCACCGGGTTCATGTAGACGATCATTTTCTCTATCCGAACATGTATGTACGGCGATATTTTTTTGCGCGGATATTCGTTTTTTCAAACACCAGGCTACGTGTGTACAGGGCCTAAGATTACTCGGTTTTACATTGCACCATGGGTATTTAGGATGAAGTTAATCACGCAGCTGAAGCTTTTTTTTTTTAGGTACCTTTAATAACAAAATGTACATTTTGTTAATCTCCTGAAGAATATTTTGTTTTCATGGTCAAAGTTGCTGTAAAATGCAGTCATTTTAATTTAGTTTTGCGTTTTGTGGCGCAGCATTTTGGGATCACACAATTTCGCCATTGTTATATTTTAGTGAGGTACCCTAAAATTTTAGTCACGTCATTTTTTCCCCGTCGTAGAGATAAGAGCGGAAATTAGGAGTACTCTATACTCAACCGTGTGTCCGTGCATGTTGAGCATAATTTGAAAAGTAAGTAAAGTACCGACTTTCAGAATCAGAATAAGCTTCTTGTGCTGAAATACAGTGAGTGAGTCGTTTTGTTGTGTAGCTACATCTTGGCATGGGAGTATAGTGCTTGAACCATCCATCCATTATCTTTACCTGCTTCTTTCTTTTCAGGTCACAGGGATCACTGCTGCCTATGTCCAGCTATCACTGTGTGAGAGGCGAGGGACACCCTGGACATGTCTCCAGTCCATCACAGGGACACATAGACAAACAACCATTCACTCTCTCTCTCACCTAGGGGCAATTTAGAGTTACCAATCAGCCTAACATGCATGTTTTTGGTCTGTGGGAAGCAGTGGTGGGATGTAACTAAGTACAAGTACTTCATTACTGTACTTAAGTACATTTTTCATGTATCTGTACTTTACTTAAGTAGAGTTCAACGTGGGTACTTTCGACTTTTACTTCACTACATTTTACATGAAGTATCTGTACTTCCTACTAGACTACATTTCTATAATGCGTTGAGTTACAAGTTACATTCACGTTGTAGCTTTTTGATTTGTTTGTTAGTTTGAAAGTAATCAATGGCGAGAGGGGAGTTGGTCCATTGAATCACTGCAAAATGGTCAGATAACAGACCTGCCTTCAAGAAGAGCTGGTCTAGTATATACACGTCACTGAGCTGGGCGCACCCGCAGCACCACTAACACACCCAAAATGGATTCCACCACAGAGAGTCAGCCAGAAGATACACACCACCCATGGCCTTATTGAAAGACTGTTGAAAGACTGTTGAAAGACTGTTGAAAGACTATTGAAAGACTGTTGAAAGACTGTTGAAAGACTGTTGAAAGACTATTGAAAGACTATTGAAAGACTGTTGAAAGACTATAGAAAGACTATTGTCAGAGTCAGAGATACTTTATGGTCATTCGCACCTCATGTGGTTCATGTGGTGGAGCGAAATTATGTACACAGGGTCCCAGTTACATCCAACAATAAAATGTAAAAGAAAAACAGTAATAACATCTAAGATATGAACTAAGAAAAACATCAACTAAATATACACTAAGCACTAATAGCATATAAACATTACGTCGAACATCAGCAGAAACTTGAACACGAGTCCGTGTAAGCAGATGAGCACGCATGAACACATCAACATTGAAACAGATCAGCAGCAACATGAAACAGATCAGCAGCAACATGAAACAGACCAGTAGTAACATGAAACAGATCATCAGCAACAAGAAACAGATCAGCAGCAACATGAAACAGATCAGTAGCAACATGAAACAGATCAGTAGCAACATGAAACAGATCAGCAGCAACATGAAACAGACCAGTAGCAACATGAAACAGATCAGCAGCAACATGAAACAGGTCAACACAACATTGAAACAGATCAGCAGCAACATGAAACAGATCAGCAGCAACATTGAAACAGACCAGTAGTAACATGAAACAGATCAGCAGCAACATGAAACAGATCAGCAGCAACAT
>NC_056520.1:3089226-3114134 GCF_014905685.2 Nematolebias whitei
AGCAACATGAAACAGATCAGCAGCAACATGAAACAGATCAGCAGCAACATTGAAACAGATCAGCAGCAACATGAAACAGATCAGCAGCAACATGGTGTGATTTTTTTCACAGTGATTATTCTGGTTAGAGATTCATGAGTCTAACAGCCTCAGGGTAGAAGCTGTTCCTCAGCGGGCCACCGGCTTTCTTCATGCATCCACTGTGGTAATGAGAGATGAACATCTTCCTTCTGATGAGAGGACCACAAAACTGTGCCAACTAAGTTTGTTTAGATAATTTAATTCATGAATCTGAGATAAATTTACCTAAATTTTAACATTAAGAGCTAGACCTTAGTCCAAGTTGAATCAAAACCCCTTCTCAAAGTCCTCAGATTTATGCCATTTACTTTCCAAAATAATATTAATGGGTCATATTCATATTCAACATTTGCCATAATGTTCATGTCATCATTCAAACTGAAAATAAACATTACAGAATTGTATTTAAATTACGGATTCTTCGTGTTTTCTTCAAGGGACAGAAATTAAGTTCGTTACAAGAACTCATATGTTTGAGGTGAGGCCGGTCCAGAGTAAAACCTGTTAAAGGGTACGGGTTTGAACGGACCAGAAGTCCAGTATCCTGTACACGTATTCCCCTACATCCTCTATTGGCCAACCCTATTGAAAGATTATTGAAAGACTATTAAGTACAGTGGGACAGATTCTCTCTCCCAAAAGAACCAGACTGGACTCAAAAAACTTTGAAAACCAACTTCTTCTGAACTTGAACAAGAAATTCTTGCTGCAACATTAAAATGTGCCAGTTCATGATGTTAGGAGACGAGAGATGTCTCCAAATGGTTCGACACTCGGGTCCAAGTTTTGAAAATAGCGTCAGGAAGTTAAAATATTGTTCACTATTGACCCATTACAAGGTTTAGACAGTGTTTTAACTAGAGTTGATGACAAACTGGAGTTGAAATGATCAGAGTTTATTCATTTGTTGTGTCTAATGCTCATTTTTTCAGACAGACAACTTTTACTAAAATGTTTTTACTGCTGTTAAAATTACAATGATTTTCCTTTGCGTTGAATAAAAACTTTTTAAAGTATAATCGTTCCTGTTTCTTATTTTGATAAATGGCATGTAACTCTGCAGGTCATCCCTGAAATTTTGACACAGAATCACAAGTCCAGGTGTGCACGGTGTCACAGAGTGAACCCAATAAAAACATGTATTATCTGCAGCATCGTTCATTAAAATGACTCAACACTATTAATGTTTTACAGAAAATATACATTCAGTAGGCACTTAATGATACTGTAGACCATTGTTAGGTAATACATTCAACAAGTACTTCTACTTTTACTAGAGTGCATTTTCGTCTGTTTGTTTGTACTTTTACTTAAGTACAGAGTTTGAGGACTTTCTCCACCACTGGTGGGAAGAAACCGGAGTACTCGGAGAAAACCCACGCGCGCATGAAGAGAACATGCAAACTCCTCCCAGAAAGGTCCCGGGCCGGGATTTGAACCGACAACCTTCTCTCTGAGAGCTCTACCAACTGTGCCACCGTTTGAAAGTATAGTTTCCTCAAACGATTGTGGTGGCCAAATAGTAATCTATGGCGGCCAAGGTCTTGTAGATTACTATTACCACTGACTCGGACAAGCAAAAAAAAAAACTACCTCCGTTCTTATACACAAACTCCAACCTTCTTGAATATCTTGCACCAAAAACAATAAGGTTTACTTGCATTCCCTGTTAAAGTTCAGTCCATCTAGAAAACTACAAAAAAGATCAAATCCCTCAGCAACAGGGGACATCGGCGTACCGCTTGTTTTATCTTGCTCGTCCAAAAAGAAGTTCTGTGTGCACAACAGCACTCATACCACATGTGTAGGGATATAACGTGCTAGTACCCATTTTATCATTATTTTCTGGATTTTCTTTAGTGGAACGGAGATACTGTGATGTTCCTCTTGTTCAGGTATCAAATCAAGAGAGTGCAGAACAGATAACAGGGGTGGGGGGAGATAGTGGGAAAAAATGAAGAGGGGATAAAGAGGACGTTTTCTATTCAGCCTAACGTAACAGCTAAATTAAACTGGCTTTAAATCCACGAGTAACGTGAAAAATGAGTGCAAGCTGAGTTAATTACTGCGAGAACACGACGATGGATTTGACGTCCGAGGTTTGATAACAAGGCGACGACGTTCGGGGATAAAGGGGAAAAGATAACCGAGGGGAAGCAATCTTATATTTGAAGCTTAAAAAAAAAAGAAATCCCATTGCTGTTTATCACCGCAGGCACCGTGTTACTATAAAAAAAAAAAAATGTAACCACTAACCACACGCACACCGTGCACAGAGCAACACATGAGGCTTTCTCGGGGCAAAATCCGATTTTTGAACCTCCCTAATCCCCAACTACAATCTGCATCCTGCCATCAGTGAGAGGAAGAGAGGGAGCAAAGGGGGAAGGAAGGGAAGGAGGGAGGCAGGGTGAAAAGAGGATTCCTGTCCTGGGATCCTCAGCGAAGCTCCACCCAGTCAACACCCACGCACACACTCAAATCACGATTTCTAATTGTTGATGAGTACACACTGCGGTGGAGGACGCTCGCTGCTCATGGTGGCATGGAGGGGGGGTAGCTTCCAGGGTAGTCCCTAAAGTTTTTGCTTGTGCTTATTTCATTAGTCGGGACATTTTTTGGGACGATTTCTGGGAATAATGGTCAACCAAAGAAAACTGTACCGCAGGAATCGGTTGACAGCTGGTTGAACCTTAGGTTTATTCATTTACCGCCACCTCGATGCCTCGATCGGGACACCCTCGGGATCACCACCTGGGTCCTCTGAAGCCCTCCTGACTGCACCATGTCCTGGATCCTAAGCAACCCGTGGACCACCGTTGCGAACTTTCAGGCGCATCCAGGTTCCGCTGACCTGGGACACCTTCATTCTGGATGCGTGGACTCCTACAGGACCAGGGGCCAAGGTTTGAGGAGGAACATGTTCCACTGGTGGATCTTACTGCTTTTTCACAACGTCCGAGGAGAACTTCCGTTTATATCAGGGAACAATGCTGCCATGCTGGTCAACTGGTGAGTCAAAACCAGGTCAACTGTCACCTCCGTTCCGAGTTACAAAGTTATTTAAGGGTAGATATTGCTATCTAAAGCAGATTAAACCATGTCCTTAAAGGTGTTGGCTATTTAAGGTAAAACTCATTGACTTATCTCCACTTTCATGTCCTCAAATAGATGTTTTGTCTAAAAATAGATGTGGCCAATGCAACTACACCAAGCTCAAACACCTCTATGCCATTTGTTGTCCCTTAGCACATACTAGGGCTTTGGAGATTTTAAAGTTAACGACAGTTTCAGGTTAAATAAAACAGTTCATGAAAGTTTCCTATTTGACAAATGAATGTTCAGAAGCCTTGAAAGACCTTCCTCTAGAAAGTCTTTAGGTGTCAGAGGTGATGTTGGTCAAGTTTGGTCCAAGAAAAGTGGCAAATTGAGGCCGTGCAACTTGGAACCAGGATGGGATTTTTGAGAGTTAGACCACAAGAAAGTCCAGAGTTCGTTGGATTTCTTTCAGTCAAACAGTATGAACAATGAGCTTCTGTCATCACTGAACTTCACCAACAACTGTACTTCACTCAGAGCATGGCAGCACGAGCAGATCAAGGTCTGACAGGTGGGAAAAAGTTGCACTTGCTCTGTAAACGTCATTAACCAAATCTACACAAAGTGAATTAGCCTACTGAACCGAATGTAACACGTGAGCTCAAACGTATCAGCGGCGTCTCACTGCTGATTTGGATGGTTCCCCAGGCAGAGGCTTTAACTGGTGCGAATCAGGATCTCATTTCCAGATGTTGCGCGACATTTCGTCGTCGCGACAGCAGGCGGTGGTTCAATAACTAGAACTATCGGGCAAAGTCAACTGAAAAAGCGAATACAGGAGCACTGAAACCACCAAGACACCAACAACAAAGTGAAGGTATAACCCTAGTTACAAAAAACAAAATGATGGATGATTGCTACTGGCAATAGTCTAGTTTCTTTAGTAAAACTGTCCAAATTTGGAAAAATGTTTTAAAGCTGGACAGAAGAAATAGGCAAATTTTCAGCTGCAGTGTCACTGAATTTTGAAGCGAGCAGCAACATTTTAAACAACCAAATTTTGAGTGCGCTACTTGAAAATTTGGATTTTGGACATTGAACGTTATTTAGCCTCCCACATCATATGTCCGCCCACCTTGGCAGCGTTTACATTTTATTCTACTGGAGTTGTGTACACTTTTAAAATGAAGAAAGGCAGATTTTTGCAAGTAATTGTATTTTGATGGCGTAATTTTTTAGACTCGGGCATTCTGGATGCAGTCTTGAATGTTTTTTTTGTAACAGGACAGCTCATGTAAGTGTCAAAATACAGATTACCAGTTTAGGATTAACAAAAAACTCAACTGAGGAGAGTTTGAGACTGGTTCCAGATACCCAAGAGAAAACTGAGAAGGGTTCTTGGAAGGTTTGAGACACCGCAACAGAAATGTAGGTAGGTTGATATAGATTTGAAATTGCCGCAATAAAATTGAGAGGGGTTTCAGACTAATTTGAGACACTCCCAACAGAAGTAAAAACAGTTTCTAGATGTCTGGATCAACCCTGAAGCTATTTTGAGAATAAATTATCCAAGAAGTCTTTTAAACGGGATCTAAACTCAAGTGACGAGACAGGCCCTTTTGACTCACGTGAAGAAACTGTGAACTTTTCGAGACCTTTTTGAAGACTTCTTCACAACGCAGTTTGCCAACAGTTGTAGGTCAGTGAGAAACTGGCTTTATACTGGGTTTTATACAGCTCTCACGCCACCAGAGGAAGACTGCAACCACAATACCCTATTTACGATACAGAACGTTAGTCAATTCCAAGGTATTTTGTTTTATTCATGGAGTTTTTGGTTGGTATTTTAAAACAACTAGTTTTATGATTGTCAAATCCTTTTAGGAATACTTTGTGGAGACAAACCTGGGTATGGATCAGGTTTCGCTACCTACTGCTGATGGCCGTACCAACAGCAACCATTGCAATGCAACCGTTGTCCAAAATAAATCTGTACTCCGGATGTGAATAAAACATTAACGTTTCAGAACTGTTTCAAAAGCAACCTGGTCAGCAAACTAGTCTCAAACCAATCAGCAGTATGGGTGGTTTATCAGCCAGCTGTACTCCTTTAATCAGTGAACTTTGCACCCTTTCAGCTACGGTGTCCAAACAAAAAAATCCCAAGGGAAATCCAGGCTTTTAATACCAACTCTAGAAACTAAGGGGAAGTCTACAGTTCCGCTTTACATAAGAGTATTAAACAGATGCCTTTCAATCCCCCACTCCACCCCCACCCCCAATCCATCTCACTTGTCAGAGCAAGTCTGTCCAATCCCAACACACAAATGTTCTTTGACCAAACCTGCGTCCATGCCCAGGTTTTTCCTTTATAGCAAACCTAAAAGTGGCATGCTTTCAGACATCATGTCTCTCCTCAACCCTAACCTGACTCCTCACCTGGAGTCAAACTTCAGATGACCTCATTTTGCGTGTTTTCGTACGCCAACCTTTTTGCATTCACAAAGAGAAATTTACGAGGACAGATGCACTCAGCGACAGCCACCCAACCAGTCCCTCGCTGATCTGTGATGTCATCTTCTTATGGGAATACTGATGGGTGGTTGGATGATGGCAGTGGTGGTGGGGGTTGCGGATTAACCCGAGGTCTCTCTATTTCTGTGTGTGTGTGGCTGTCGCAGAGATAAGTGTTGTCGGACGGGGCTGTCCGGGCCTGTAGACAGCTGGTTGTGTGACGAATAGGCCACTCTTGTCCACCCAGCATCTCTTGCACGACCATCACGCCGCACAACCTTTTTTTCTTTTTTAATCTAGATTTTGTTACATCACGTTACTTGGCTTTACGCTTATCATCCATCACATCCTGAATAAATGATCTGACCAAGAAAGCCATTATGTAAAGTGAGGATTTTTTTTATCGCCCAACACCAAATGGGAATAGATAAGAGTATATGTGTCTGCAAAATGGCTCACCAACCACTGTACTGATGTTAATGGAGCTGTCAAACAGTAATCAGTGGATATACCGCATCACTACAACTGAGTCGCTTCTATTCGTAATGGCTGCTACAAAAACAAACTTTAAAACTATTAAAATAGCTGATTTTGGGTGTGGTAGAAGCTGGAATGATTTACCTTTATCAAGCTTTTTCCCATGTAAACACATGCATTGACCAAAAGTTACATTGAAAAAGTTATAGAAAAAGACCAAAACTACCCATTCTCTCATACCTTCTTGTACTTTTTTTTGTTGCCTTTATAGATATAATCACTTCCAGTTTTAGGCAGCTTCTCCAATGGATTTGTTAATTTAAATTAATTTTCAACAAATTATCACCCGGGTTACAAATAGAACGAGGAAAAAAAAAGGTGCAAATTAACCAAGAAAGAGTTGTGAAGAACTTCATTAGAAGGATCGTGTGTCGAGGTAAACAGGGC
Organism: Nematolebias whitei; assembly: GCF_014905685.2. NCBI lineage: Eukaryota > Metazoa > Chordata > Actinopteri > Cyprinodontiformes > Rivulidae > Nematolebias > Nematolebias whitei. The sequence goes on from NC_056520.1 coordinate 3,095,785, forward strand.
TGGAAAAAGCCGAAGGACCAAACCCAGAAGAGGAATGTCTCAAAAAGATTTTTTTTAAAGATGTAAATTCGTTGGAGCTTTTTGGTGTAAAAAGTGGAGCGCAAATAAAAAGTCGGCTCTGAGGTTCTGGGAGATGTTTGGTTTCTCCAACCTAAACAAGCGGTACGTCCATGTCCCCCATCGCTGAAGACGTGAATAGTGAATGTTTGTAGTTTACAGGGTGTTTTTCTGGACTGGAATTGCACTGGAAAAAGTTTTTGGTGCAAGGAGAGTAGATGTTACCTTGTGGGCAGTTTCCCAGATTGTTCAAGGCGACGCAGAGTGACGGATCTTGGTGAGCGAAGGGAGCAATTTGAACCTCCATTCACCATCCGCCAATGGTGGAGTCAGGGGGTGGTCAATGGTAGCATTGGCCACCATCAATTAATCTTGGACCACCCCAATCATTTGAGTAAACTATCATTTTAAGCAATATGAAACTTGAAAGCATAGTTTCCTCAAATGTCTGGGGTGGCCAGTTTACATATATATATATATATATGGTGATGGTGGCCATCTTGGATTTTGACATGGCAATCCATTTTCAAACGGAAACTTTCTTACGCTTAGATGTAGCCATACACCAAAATGGAAGTTGGTACATCACTTGTTTTTCTAATGCAACATTCACAAAAGAAAGGACGGACAGACGGTATTTCCAATTCCCCCTTTTCACGCCGGGACGGGACACAAAAGTCGTTGTGGAGTACAATGCACCTTTGAACTCATTCGAGAGCTTTTTGCTATTAAAAAAAAGTCTTAAGACGATCATTCAGGTTGTTTGAAATGAGATACCTGTTCTAATCAGTTTGACGAGCTAAATGCTAGCCGGAGCGGCACCAAGATCAAAGCGGATTCTTGTCGTCTTAAAACAGCTTCAAAGATTTGTTTAGCAGTTCATGCTATTATTTTATAAACCTTTTTAGCATTGTCAGCTTTCTTAAAGGTATTTACATACAAGTCTTTGGTTATTGGCAAATATAATAACGGTAGCAGCTAGCTGTAGCAGCCTGGTTGCACGTCCTGCTAGTTTGACCTTGGCTTTACTATGACTAGCTGTTAGCGCATTTGGACCAGACCAATGAGATATTTACAACAGGTAAGATTTTAATTGCTCATAGCTTTTCCACAGAACCCCAATTCTAAAGACTTGAATTTTCACTTTTATTGGTCTGAGCCTTCTTTGACCTAAATCGTATTTAGTTTTGTTTTTTTTATCCGCACAGATCCTGTAACCCCTGCAAACAAACACCTTACCATCATCGGCAAAGTTCAGAGACGTTCTAAACTCAAGTTGGTGTTCGTGAATGCTCTTTACGATACGACTATCGTTTTGGACCTTTACAAACCAGAGTCACACACAACGTTTCAACCAGGATTTGTTCTCTCCAGCTCGATGTCAAAGAGGATTTGGTGACATTTATAATAAGTTTGGTTAAAAAAAAAAGATAAAAGCTGCTAATATTTTTGTGCACCTCTTATTGTCGACAAACACCAAACCTATATTACCTGCATGTTTTACTCGTTTCTCTGCACCAACACACCTGATTCAAGGGTTCGCCTCTTTGTGTTCTGTTAAAACCTCATTAATTCAGATCAGGTGTGTTGGAGCAGAGAAACATCTAAAACATGCAGGAGACTGGCCCTTGTGGACCAGGACTGGACACCCCTGAACTAAGGCAAGGTAATTTATCCCAAGACTTATCTTTTTTTTAACAGCACTAAATGACACAAGCTACAAAGAAAACTATTATTTCAACTGAAGTCACAGGTGTGTTTTTAACAATTTATGACCAAAGGTGGGTGTCTGCAACTGTTTGCACTAAAATTACTTTTGTTTTTTTTTTCCCCACAAAGGTTTGTTGCTGATATTTGACCTCATTTCTGATGGAAGATTAGTGGAGCTTTTATCCAACGTAAATGCCTTTTGACATAAATAACCCAGCAGACACTAAATGAGGAAACACTGTGGAAGAAGCATCAGAGCTTGACGTGAGCGTTGTAGCATTTTGTTTTCACATAAAGACCAACAATAAAACATACGGGATAATGAAACAGGTCATTGTTTCTATGAAATGATGTCCCAAACTCGGAGAAAACATAGAGGTTCATGTGTCCATTAGTTGATACAAATTACAACCTCTGTAATTTTCTTCCATCAAGTATTTATTACTGCACCATGAACACCATAACTAATTTAACTCCAAAGTATAAATAGTGGCTAAAATACAAATATGGAGGATCCATTTGGAGAATATTATACAAATAACTAAGAAAACCATGAAAGTGGGACACTATCATCAGAATATAGGTGCTATGACGTTTGTCGATAGCTTCTAGCTATCTCGGATTCAGGAGGAGCAGTGCGGTTTTCGTCCTGGTCGTGGAACACTGGACCAGCTCTACACCCTGAGCAGGGTCCTGGAGGGTGCGTGAGAGTTTGCTTTGTGTAGTGCTTTGTGGACTTGGAGAAGGCGTTCTACCGAGTCCCTCGGGGAGCCCTGTGGGGGGTACTCTGGGAGTATGGGGTACCCGGCCCTTTGATACGGGCTGTTAGGTCCCTGTACAACTTGTGTCGGAGCTAGGTCTGCATGCCGGCAGTAGGTCGGACTCATCCCAGTGAGAGTTGGACTCTGCCAAGGTTGCCCGTTGTCACTGATTCTGTTCATAACTTTTATGGACAGAATTTCTAGGTGCAGCCGAGGTGTTGAGGGGATCCGTTTTGGTGGCCTTAGGATCACTTCTCTGCTTTTTGCAGATGATGTGGTCCTATTGGCTTCATCACGTCGTGATCTACAGCTTTCGCTGGAGCTGTTCGCAGCCGAGTGTGATGCGGCCGGGATGAGGATCAGTTCCTCCAAATCCGAGGCCATGGTCTTGAGCTGGAAAAGGGTAGAGTGCCCTCCTCGGGTTAGAGAGGAGGTCCTGCCCCAAGTGGAGGAGTTCAAGTATCTCGGGGTCTTGTTCGCCAATGAGGGGAAAATGGAGCATGAGATCGATAGGCGGATAGGTGCAGCGTCTGCAGTGAAGTGGGCGTTGTACCGGTCTGTCGTGGTGAAGAGAGAGCTGAGTCAAAAGGCGAAGCTCTCAATTTACCAATCGATCTACGTTCCTACCCTCATCTATGGTCACGAGCTTTGGGTTGTGACCAAAAGAACGAGATCTCGGATACAAGTGGTCGAAATGAGTTTTCTCCGCAGGGTGTCTGGGCTCTCCCTTAGAGACAGGGTGAGAAGCTCGATCATCCGGGAGGGACTCAGAGTAGAGCCGCTGCTTCTCCACGTCGAGACGAGCCAGTTGAGGTGGCTCGGGCATCTGTTTAGGATGTCTCCTGGACGCCTCCCTGGTGAGGTGTTCCGGACACGTCCCACCGGGAGGAGACCCAGAGGAAGACCCAGGACACGCTGGAGGGACTATGTTTCTCAGCTGGCCTGGGAACGCCTCGGGATTCCCCCAGTGGAGCTGGACCAAGTGGCTGGGGAGAGGGAAGTCTGGGCCTCCCTACTTAAGCTGCTACCCCCACGACCCGACCCCGGATAAGCGAAAGAGAATGGATGGATGTTTGTCGTTAGCAACTTTTAGTATTTAATTACAAATATTACATGATGATTTGAGATGAAAAACATAAAAACATAAAATCTCTCAAATTAGCTTTTGTTTATTAGTCACATTTCTGCTATTTTTGTTTAACTTTTAGCTAGCCTTTTGATACTTTAGCATATAGCCATCATTTTGCTACCTTTACCATTTAGCTAACCTTTTGCTACTTTTGCCTACAGTTGGAATTCTGATTACCTTGTAGCTGTATTTTTTCTACAATTAGCTAACTTCTGTTTTAGTTTAGTTTTTCTACTGTTTTGCAACTTTTAGCATGTAGCAACCATTTTGCTACTTTTACATTCTAGCTAGCCTTTGTCTTTTGCTACTTTAGTCTATAGCTACTGTTTCATTATAATTATCTTTTAGCAAGCATTTCTACATCTTGGTAGAATTACTGAGCATGGACTTTGGTACTTCTTGTAGCTTTTTGTTACTTCTAGGGTCTAGTCACCATTCTGTTACTTCTAACCTTCTAGCTAACCTTTTATACTTCTAATTAGCCAATTACTACTTGTTTTTAACTACCATTCTGCTACTTTAAACTTTTAGCAATTTTTTTTTGCTACTTCAGTTAGCTACTGATTTGCAACCTTCTAGCTATTTTTTTTATTACTTTTTTGCTATGTTTTATTTATCTTTAACATTTAGCCACCATTTTACAACTTGGTGCTATTTTCCGGAAACACAACATCTCATAAATCTAATGTTTCCTTTGTTGAAAACGTTTTTTACCGGCACAAAAATCTTTATAATGTCTAGTTTATTATATTCTGATGTCTTTGATCAGTGTTGATGTAACAAGGATAACAAAATGTAGCATCATTTCATTAGAAATATTTTAGACACGACCTTCAGTGAAATGTATGGTTACGTTGTATTAACGCCAGTCTCCCTTAAGAAGCATCAAAATAAATGACACTGACTCTGGGATTAAGCCAGATTTGGTCAAAATGGATTGAGCACATTTTCAGGTTCCTAGATCGTCCTGATATTTTGAGGGGTTTGTCTTGCAAACCAGGATAACCCATGGAAAACTGCTCTGAATCCTGTTTATAACATACTGTAATGAGGGCGTATTGATACCATTAGAAAGGAAAAATCTAAAACCATATTTGCATATCAGGATGTCTTAGCTTATGTTGAAAACGGCTTCACTCGCATGCAAGGAAAGTAGCAAAAAGTTAAGAATTTCCTGCTCAAAGTCATCGTTATTTGTTGCCACTGCTCAGAAAAGTGCTTCGAAACATTCTTTAGGATTACATTTTGGACATTTTACTCAAGGTACCAATAGATAAGGTATTAATTCATCATATTTTGGCAAAATGCAATCATAGCCAGTTTTTCTATAAACGCACTATAGCTACCTATACCTCATTAAAGCCCCATGTGATTTCATCTTCGGTTCCATGTGACAGGGAACACATTTGCCAAAGTCTGTTGCAGGGCAGATAAGTTTATTCCCTATATATGAGTGTATGTTTCTTTTTTTTTTAACGTAAAATCCAAATCTACTAAAGTTTTTGACTTTGAATTAAGCACCAAAGGGTAGGCGAGAGATTTGGACTGAAGTCCCCTATTCATAATGTGAACTCTAACCCCCTGCTGCCCTTAGGTCAAAATGACCAACGAGTCAATTTGACTCAATGGCAACATGAAGGTTAAAGTGGAATGAGCAGTTATGGACATGTCCCGCTGCGTTCTGGTTTGATTTTTATCCTGTTCCAGTGGTTGCGTTTATCCACAGACTCTAAGGCGTTCAAGACGATGGACCAGTGGTTGGTTCTTATTGACACGCACCTCTGCTGGTGTGTATGTCCTCAGTGCCAGCCGTTTGTCCGATAAGATGGTACTGGTTGAGCCTGGAGCCGTCTTCTGCCACCACCACGGACTTGGCAGCCCCCTGAGTCCAAGTGTAAACCACCTCCGACACGGGATAGGCATCTGAAACAGAAAGAGGCCGTCAAAACAAGCAGTCATTCAAGAAGACCCCTTTGGGTTTTATTACGATGCAGCTAACACTCATTGACTCCAACTGGTTGGAGCTCTGATGGGACTTCTCTGTCCCTTTTCGATCAAGCAACTAGCTGAAGGCCAAGAAAAGAAATTTGACTGGGTGTCTGTTTGGTCTCCGTGTGTCTATGTGGGTGGATAACTTGGTTTTTTTCCCCATTACCCTCCCGGTTGTGGGTCAGAGGCGAGCTCCCCTGTCAGTAAAAATCTGAATGTGTCAAATTAACCAAGACGTGTTGCATCACAGTTGTGATGAAATCTCCAGACGCCCGAGCGCTGATTATTGCACCAGATATCTCGAGAGGGTGAAAGCATGGGCAGAGGATTTCTGCAGACATGTTTTAGACCTGAAGTAAGAGGTCAGTTTTTGAATTAACACATAAAAGCGAACATTTGAAAAACACACGGGCAGAGAAGCTTTTAGGCAAAACAATTATCTGCTTCGAAATGAGGGTCAGTTTGACGTTCTTAAAAGGCTACAAGCCGGGGCAGAGGGTAACAACATCAAGTTCTTCTTCATCAAATGAATCCTGGAGGTGCCGAATGGACAGTTATGCACATTATTGAGGCTAAATCCAAGGGTAATCATTTGGGACGTTCCATGAAAATTAGCCTTCGTCAAAATCCAGTACATGAACTGGTATGTTACTGGGCTGGATTTTAGTTTGATTAGTCTCCGACTGAGTCCGTCCAGGGTTCAAATCATTCATTTCTGGTTGTCAGATGCTGTGAAAGATGATTCATGAAACTTATCGGGTCTAAGAGGATCCAGCTGGTATGTGTTCACGGCTGCTGTGATTTTAAAGTTTTGTAACTTTTAGACTTTTGAAAATAATTAACTTTACTTACAATTTTTTATGATGCTTCGAAGTGAATTCCTTCAAATAAACAAAAGCATTGTTGAAATTTGTTCACCGTGCTCGCTCTGTCTTTGTCTTCTTTATTAGTTTTGGTTTTTATTTGCGGTTATGCTACTTTTATTCTTTAGCTAGCCATTTGTTACTATTAGTAGGCCTATAGCCACAATTTTGCTACTTTTACATTTTAGTTAGCCTTTTTTATATAACTTTAAGCTACTTTTTTTTTTACCATTGTAGCATATAGTCACCATTTTGCTACTTTTACTTTTAGCTATCATTTTGCCACTTTTACTGTCCAGCTAGCCTTTTTATACTTTTAATGACCTTTGTGCTATTTTTAGTATATAACCAATGTTTTGCTACTTTTATATTTTAGCTACTTTTTTAGCTAGGCTTTTACCATTTTAGCATGTAGCCAGAATTTTGCTACTTTTATCTTTAGCTATCATTTTGCCACTTTTACCATCTAGCTAACCTTTTAATGCTTTTAATAAGCTTTGTGCTTTTTTTTTTTGTAAATAACTATTGTTTTGCTATTTTTATAGTTTTGCTAGCCTTGTTTTCTTTTAGCTAGCCTCTTGCCATTTTTGCATGTAGCCTCCATTTTGCTACTTATACCTTGTCACTAGCCTCTTTATACTATTAGCTCATCTTTTGCTACTTTAGATTTTAGCTACCATTTTGCTACTTTAAACTTCTAGCTAGCATTTTACCTTTTAGCTAGCTTATTTTATGTTTAACATGTAGCCAACGGTTTGCTATTTTTACCCTCTAGCTAACCTAATTATAATTTTAGCAAGCCTTTGACTTCTTTTAGCTGTCACGATCATTTTGTTACTTTTACCTTCTAGCTATCATTTTATATTTTAGCAAACCTTTTGCTAGTTTAGCTTTAAGCTACCATTCTGCTACTTTTACCCTTTTATACTCTTTGCTACTTTTAATATATAGCCAGAGTTTTGCTAATTTCATGTTTAAGCTAGCATTTTATGTTTTAGAAACCCAGATGAATATATGATAAATTGCCTTGCCGTATTGTTTTTTCTTATTCGGTAAAACCATTACATGCCAAACTGGCTTGTTAGTGTTTACATACCAAGTATTACTGTATTATAAAAAGCTAGCTTGACATAAAAGTTTTAGAAAACTGGCTATTATATAATAATCTGCCTTGCCATACATTTACAAATCCAGTTTAACTGATACATGATGAATGGGCTTGCCATATGGTGTGGCCAGAGTTTTGCTAATTTTACTTTAAGCTAGCATTTTGCTACTTTTAGCATACAGTCACTGCCAATTTTACCTTCTAGTTAGTTTTTTAAATATACTTTTAGCTAGTCTTTTGCTGTTTAGTGTCTATCCATTGTTCTGCTCACTTCTAACTTTTAGTTAGCATTTTGCTACTTTACCTTCTAACTATCCTCCATTTTTGTTTTTGCTTGCCTTTTACTACCTTCAGCATGTAGCCACTGTTTTGCTTATTTTACCTTCTAGCTAGTCTTTTTTTATACTTTTAGCTTGCATTTTGCCATTTCAGTTTTTAGCTAATGTCCTACTTCTTTTAGGTTTCAGTTTTACAACAGTTATTGCTGTCTGCGTTCTGATCCACTCGTCTTTTTTAGACTTTCCCACCTTTCACCTGCATTCCCGCTCAGGGCTAATTAGGTTGATGGCGGCCTTAGAAGGACCCGGCACCTTCTCACTGTGTAATTGGATTGCACTCAAAAGTGTAATGTGACATAGAGAGCGTGGGTGGGCCTCATCTCACTGCAATCTGGGGATAAGAGCCTCATCCTTTAAGCCCAGGAGACTCCTGAGGTGTGGGCAGATCCGTCTTTAAATATCCACCAGGGATTCACCCCATCTATATTCAGTACGTGTCCTCAAAGGGAGGACACGCAGAGCTGCCCTGTTGAAAAGGCACGACCTGTCCAGTCACTGGCCTCGTTAGCTGTATAGGAAATTATGGCAGGCCCAAGCCATATATAATCAAACCACACATCTCTAATTACATTTTAGACATTGGTTACTGCATCCCTCTGAGTTAAAATGACCTTACTCATCAGAATCAAATTAAATATTCCCAAACATCTGTTTCAGATATCACTTGTGTTCATTGTGGATATTAAGACTGACACGCAAAAAGAGAAAGAAAAAAAAAGTGTTATATGTTGTCATTGTATGTTCCCATACAAAGATTAAATTAGTTCTCTGCATTTAACCCATCACAGCTGGGATACACTATGTAAGCGCTTGCAGAGCAATTCGGGATTGGGTGTCCTGCTCAGAGACACCACGAGATGTGCAATGACTGGGGATTGAAACCAGGACCTTCTGGTCCTGAGTCAGCTGCCCTGCCCCTACACCATCTCGGCTCCTTGTAGTACACGTTCAGTGTTACTATTTTATAATAAATTGCTTTACCATACTGACTTGAAAAATCTAAATAATGTATCAAATAAAAGTTAGACGAAATTTTTGAGCACTTATTGCAGCCAAAAGGAATGCAAATATGGCAAGCCACTTTAACATATTATTGATATACTGAATTTTAAAGCATAAGAAGCTACTTTATTATATGATAATTTGTAAGATTAGCTTCTTGATGTAGGCTTTAAAAGGCAGTATGACTATAATATGATTAATTTAATTTATTTTAATATTTCATTTTTAATTTATTTGGTAATTTGTCTTGCCGTACTGGTGTTAAAATTAATGTCTAACTATGATAAATTGGTTTCACATAAAGGTTAACAAAAACTAATTTACATTGTAAATTGACTAGCCATACAGTTTTTATAAATGTAGTTTAACCATTACATGATAAACTGGTTTGCCATATAGATATATAATGGCTTTTGAAACCAAGCATAATATGTAATAAATTCCCTTGCCATATTTGTTTTACAAATCCAGGCTAACATGATAAACTAGCTTGCCATACTGCTTTTGACAAAACAAGTCTAACTTTAATATAAAACGTTGGCTTGACATATGAGTTTTAGAAACCCAGGCTAATATATGATAAATTGCCTTGCCCTATCAGTTTTTATAAATTCTGGTTAACCATTACACTTCAAACTGGCCTGTTAAAGTAGTGTTGAAATACCAAGTCTAACTATATTAATAAAAACTAGCTTGACAAAAGTTTTAGAAACATGTAATAAATTGCCTTGCTATTGTTACAAAACCAGTTCTACTATTACATGATAAACTGGCTTTCCATATAAGGTTGAAAAAACAAATCGAAATGTGTTATATTAAGTGATTTAACGTAAGGATTTTAGAAACCTTATGAACCTTAAAACTGTTATATGATAAATTGCATTGCCATACATATTTTACAAATCCTGGTTAACCGTTACATGATAATTTGGACTGCCATACTGATGTTGCAAGAAAAGCTTGTCTAACTAATACTGTATATGATAAGTTGACATAACAGAAAGATTTAAAAAATCTAGTACTTCTTTTTCTTCCTCGTCGTCTTCTTCTTCTTCTTTCGGCTTTTTCCTCTTCAGGGGTCGCCACAGCGAGTCCTCCATCTCATTCTATCTTCACTCCAGCTACCTCCATGTCCTCTCTAAACCTCCAAGACATTTCCAAACCTCCACTGGTCATCAGGTCCTACTGCCGTCCTCTTCTTCATTATTTTCAGAGCTTTACGGACTTCACCCTCACTAATTTTTCCCACTTCCTGGTCCACAGTTTCTATGACCTCTACTCTTCTTTCTCTTTCATTCTCTTCATTCATTAGCTCCTCAAAGTACTCCTTCCATCTTCTCATTACACCTTCCTCACTTGTTAGAACATTACCATTCTTATCTTTAACAAACCTAACCTGCTGCACATACTTTCCAGCCTGATCCCTCTGTCTTGCCAATCGGTACAAGTCCTTCTCGCCCTCTTTAGTGTCCAGTCTTCCATGCAACTCATCATACACCTTCTGCTTTGTTTTAGCTACCTCCCTCTTTGCTTGTTTGTTAAAAACAAAGGATAACTGTATCAGAAGCTAGCTTCACATAAAAGGTTTAGAAACCCAGTACATTAAATGATACATTTCTTTGCCATTCCGATTTTACAAATCTGATTAACCATGATTTGCCATACAGTTAAAAAAGGTTAACTGTATCATAAGCTCACGTCACATAAAAATGTTTAGAATCCTAGTATATTAAATGATAAATTACCTTGCCTTAAAAGTTGGGCCAAATCAGTTAAACCATTCCACGATAAACTGGCTTGTCAGACTGATGTAAAAATAAACAAGTCTAACTGTATTAAAATAAGATGGATTGGCATAGCTTTTTTAGAAACAGTCTTTTATATGACAAATAACTTTGCCATATTGACTATTCAAATCAAATACAACCATTACATAATCAACTGACTTACCATACTAGTGTAGAAAAAAGTCAAATTATATCATAACAAAGTGGTTTGACTAAGCCTATTATATGATAAAATGCCATTCTTTATATTACAAATCCAGGTCAACTATTACATGACAAATGTTCTTGCCGTACAGTTGAAAAGCCAACTGTTTCATAAGCCAGCTTCACATAAAAATTTTGGAAATCCAGTATATTATATGATAATTTGCCTTGCCATACATTTAAATAGCAAGCTGAACATGATGGACAGTATGATGAACATGATATTACGTGATAAATGGGCTTGCCCAAAAGCCTGCAGTAAAATACTTTTGGGGGGAATTTTAATGGCTGTTGTAAAGGAAGGATCATAAATATTGATAAAGAAATAAACTTTGTATATAAATTTGCCTTCCAATTTAATTTCAGTCGAATAAATTATAATTTACATTTATTTTATGCAAATGATGTGCAAATAATCAACCTACAAGAACCTTTCTGACCTGAAAAAAGTACTATTTGCACATTTTTGTTGAGTTTCACTAACTTTCCAACTCCCTGTTTCCTAAAAACGAGGATGTATTGATTCCCCCACAAATGAAATTAAATAATTTTTAAAAAGCGTCCTGCCGTGCTTTAAATGTAAATTTAATCTGAGTGACTCTCGCAGCATCAGACTACAAAATGCCATTGTGTAACCGTGATTGAGCTGGGATTAACACGAGGGTGGATATAGACGCTGACGGCGGGGGTTCGGTTTTATTTCACACTCACAGCTGCCGAACTTGAGGGGGCAGGCGTGGGCGTCCATGGGGAAGTCCTCCAGCTGCATGGGGCATTCTGCAGAGATGGTCAACCTGGAACCAAACACATCAAATCTATTGTTTCCCCACTCCCTCATGACTGAGATTAAAGACGGAACTGCTACGACAGATTAATCACAAAAATACAATTCTTTTAATGAATTAGAAGAACATGATGCTGCAGAGCAGAGGAATGATGATGAGGTCAGAGAAAAGCCTCAGATTCTTCTGTTTTGGAGACTCTGTTGCCACCTAGTGAACAAAACATTCGCCTGCTCTTCATCTCCCAAAGCCTCCTCCTCCTCCTCCATGATGATTATTAACCACATGGTGTAGAGTCTGCAGTGGAAACCAGTTTAACTCAAACTCCCATCATTACGGCATAAAACTCCACGTTAGTTACAGATCGTCTTGCACTATAAATGCTTATTACTGAAGAACTTGCTGAAAAACAGCTGAAATGTAACTGACATGGAAGAACAAGCCTAAGTCAGCAGAAAGAACAAAGGTTTAAATTAGCAGAAATGAGCATAAAATTAGGAAATTGGCTAAAAAAGAGTGAATTTAGCAAAAAATAGCTGAAAAGTAGCCAAAATGTCTGAAAGAAGCTTAAGCTACCAGAAGGAAGTGGAAGGAGCTAACAAAATGTGGAATTAGCTGCAAAAGCTAAATTTAGCTCATAAATAGTTAAATAGAAGCTGAAACACAAAAAAGCAGAAAAAAGGCTGAAATTACCATAAAGACGTTAATTAGGTTGAAAACAGCTAAAATTAGTTAAGAAATGCTAGAAAGGTAGCTGAAAATGTAGAAAAAGCTTAAATTAGTAGAAGAAAGTAAAAATAGTCCGTGTGCCCAATTAAACTGAAAGAAGCAGAAATTAGCACAAAAAAGTGGAAATTATTAAAATTTAAAAAAGCTGAAATTAGCCACAAAAAAACAGCTGAAATGTAGCTAAAAAAAAGCAGAAAGAAGCTTAAATTAGCAGAAGGAGGTGGAGAGAGCACATATTTTCTGAATTTGGCTTGTTTTTTCCCAAGTGCAAAAAAAGTGGAATTAGCTGAAAAAGCTATAAAAAAAAACACATTAAAACAGCTAAATAGTAGCTGAAATAGCAGTAAAAGTTTAAACTTGCATAAATAAGCTGAAAGAAGCATAACAAGGTGAAATTAGTTGAAAGAAGTTAGAAGAAGCACAAAAATGTTGTAGTTAGCAGAAAGAATCCAAGGAGCATAAAACAGCTGAAGTTAGCTGAAAAAAGTTTAAATTTGCAAAAGGAAGCTGAACAAAATGTGAAAGGAGCAGCGAAAGGTTGTAAACAGATTTAAAGATTGAAGGATGTAAAATGAGCTCAATTCATTTTCTATGAGGAAAAAAAGTCAGAAAAGGCTAAATATTTCAACAAGCTAAAGTTGCACCAATACCAAAAGTCACAGCAGGATTGTCCTGAAAGAGCCGAACGTTTTGATTGACGGTTTGTTGAAATAGCACAAAAACTGCAGAACCAGAAAGATGCTGAATAACGCACAGAGCAAAAATGGATCACAACAGAGGGAATGCATAAACGTTCATAAAGTTGAGCCGGTGTCGCCTGATGACACGAAATCCACCGGGACTTGTTTGGCTTTGCTCTGATACCTGCTGCAGGTACGAGTTCTCCAATTAAACCAATAAGCCGAACGAAGCAAAGTGTGGCGAAAGGAAAGTCGACTCTTCAGCGAGGAGTCCTGGGATGACTGAATGAGAACACGGCTGTCGGCCATTTTAACACGTTCTAATTAACCGTGTAGCTATGCTTCGTTATCATCAGCTGAAGGAGGGCAGGAGCCTAAATCAGCTGCTTTAGTGTGTAAAGTTATCTATTGTGTGACTTGCAGAACACAAGATGAATCAATACGACATCATTCTGAGGTGAATATCAATGTGGACCAGACAAACTGTAGTTTTCCTGTGAAAATGCAGCTTGAATGCTTATTGCCGAAGAACATCTGAAAAACTGCTTAAATTAGCTAAAAACATGCTGAAATGTAGCTGAAATGGAAGAACAAGCGTAAATCAGCAAGAGAAAGCAGAAAGAACACAGAAGTTGAAATGAGTGCAAAAACTGTGCAATTAATTGAAAACGTTAATATCAGCTTAAAACAGCTAAATAGTAGCTGAAATAACTGAAATTAGCATAAACAGGCTGAAAGGAGCATAACAAGTTGAAATTAGCTGAAATAACTGAATTAGTTCAGCTTATTTATGCGTTTCAGCTATTTTTGCTACTATTTAGCTCTTTTTATCCTAATTTTAGCTTTTTCAGCTAATTCCACATTTTTTCCACTCAAACCTTTTTCAGTCTAATTCAGCAAAAATGTGCTCTAGCCACTTCCTTCATGTAATTTAAGCTTCTTTCGGCTTTTTTTAAGCTACCTTTCAACTGTTTTTGCTGATTTCATCTTTTTTCAGACAATTTCCATTTTCTTGTGCTCATTTCTGCTTGTTTCAGCCTAAATGAGCAAAATTGTGCTCTCTCCACTTCCTTCTACTAATTTAGGCTTTTTCTACCTTTTCATTTCCCTTCTTAAGCATTTATGTAGCTAACTTCAGCTGTTTTCAGATAAATTCAAGTTTTCCGAGGTAATTTCTGCTACTGTCAGCCTAATTAACTTCTTTCAGATAATTTCAGCTTGTCACGCTCCTTGCAGGTTATTTTTGATAGTTTCAGACTTTTCTGCTGTTTCTGCTGTTTTGTGCTAAATTGAGCTTTTCAGCTAATTCCACATTTTTCAGCTCATTTCAGCTCCTTCCACTTCCTTCTGGTTGTTTAAGATTCTTTCTGCCTTTTCAGCTATTCTTTTGTTGTTACTAATTTCAGCTTTTTTTTTTTTTAAACTTAACTAATTTCCTTATTTTTGTGCTCATTTCTGCTTATTTAAATCTAATTCAGCAAAAACATGGTCTTTCTGCTTTCTTCTGCTGACTTAGGCTTGCTCTCCTATTTCAGCTACATTTCAGCATGATTTTAGCTAATTTCAGCTGTTTTTAACAAGTTATTAAGTAATAAGCATTCACAATGCATTTTCACAGGAAATACACTTTCTCTTGTTGCTGAATTATTTCTGCTGAATGCTGCTGAAAAGGTTTAAAAATGTTAATGTGAGCTGAATGTGATTGGGGTGGTCAGTCTATGGTGACCAAAGCCACCATTGGCCACCCTCTGGCTCCGCCGCGGACAAGCAAATAAAGAACTAAAATAAAACCCTACCTCTTTTCAAACACTAAAACAGTCACTATTCAAATCCCTCAGTGACGGGCGACATCGGCTTGTGTTAGTACATTTATTTACCTCTTTTTAACCAGTTTAAGGATACATTAAGTATGTGGGTCTCTGCCTGTGTAAGGGAACAAAGGAACGGCCAAGAACACTGTTAGATCCACAGAAGGCGCTCTGACGATTTTTGAGAACATTCAAGGACTTTAAGTGCGCCTTATAGTCTGAAAAATACGGTAAGTTGAGCTCGGAGCTGAAAAGGCTCAGATTCCATCTTTGTCTTCACACCAACAGGCTTGTTTTTAAAAAAGAGCCGTTGAAAGTGTTAAATAAGAAGTGTTACGTGGGGAGCGGTCTTTATTTATGATGCCGTGGGTGTGATGGTACGTACAAATGATCAGACATCGCCACGAGTCGGGGAAAAATAGAAATCCTTCCTCGAAGGGTTGCATATCAACCCCCACCCTGCATGTCGGAGTTCTACGATCGACCACCATGTGTTCGCACATCGGCTCCTCCAAACCTACTTCCTGTCACTAAAATCAATAATCCGTGGGCAACCGTCACGATAAAATTAAACTTTTGTTCCCAGTTCATGTTTTTACGAACTGTCGACGTTTTGTTTGGTATAGAAAAATTAAAATACCTAAACTAAAATGGCATTCATGCCCATGATGAATGGAGATACGTACCCTTGGGTTTCCATACAACTACACACTCACAAGCACAGCTTTTTACCGGTCACAGTAAGTCTTGAGGTTAAAGGTCAGCGTTGCTACGTCTGGTTTAAGCAGAGAACATGCTTTACATCCACAGAATGTGTTCATGTGGCCATAGTAATTTTCATCCTGGTGGGAGACTCTCGACTGTGATACTCGTCGCTCTACAGCTACAGTAGTTAAACCCCGAGGATAGGCACAGAATCAGACCTTAAACGGTCCCACAGAGACCACAAGATGACAACTAAATGTCTCACTATCGGACGACAGCTAAAGGGCAAGACACCTGGGAATTATTGTCATTATGTAAATTTAATTCACAATTTAAAATCTACTTTTATTTTATAAGAACTCATTGGTGGACCGGACTGAGCTCCCGGAACCCGGGCCACCTATTGGATAGCCCTGTTTCATGCCAATTTTTCACTTCAACTATTTAATTGGCTTTAGAAACATAAAAAGGGAAGGCTTTGCTACATGTATGTGCTACATGCTTGCCCCTTCTGTAATGTGGATGATTCAAACATGCATGCAGTTCAGCAGTTTGGTCACCAGGTGCTGCTGTTGTCCCACAGCAGGAGGCAGGTTTCAGTCAGTTTGTGGGATGCTCTCTGCTGCTTGTGTTCTTCATCTACACTTCCTAAACTCCTGTGACTAAAACCACAACATAAAGTCCACTAAAACAAACTGAGTTCTCACTCGTGTTGCTCAGAAACGGATAGTCGGCCCACGTTGTGGCGTACCTCATGGTGTAAAGCAGAGTGCCATCGTCCTTCAGCCTCAGCAGCTTGTTGGGCGTGGTCATGTTATGAGCGATCGACTTTTTGCCGTTAAGGAAGAACGTATCGGGGGTCCAGATATTGCTGGCCAGAAGGTTGTTTAACGGCAGCTTCTCCATCGGCCCCTTGAAGCACAGCCGCTCGTCCTTCCAGCTCTGGCGAAAGAACACGTCAATGGTGTATTCCTGAGATCAGCAACCAGAGAAAAAAGAAACACGAGTTGGGTTTTAGAAATTTTCCCTCAAAGCTTCTTAGAAACGTCGTTGTACAATCCACGGTCTGACCCTGCATAAACTTACACATATGTGAAATGTGGATTTGCCTCAAGTGTCTTTACTCTGTTGGATGGTATTCTTCTGGACTCATGGTCTTACGGTTGAGTCAAGATGGCGTATAAGGCGGCTGTGGCTGAGTGGTTAGAGCAGTCGTCCTCCAATGCAAGAGTTGGGGGTTCTATTCCACCAGCAGTCACATGCTGAAGTATCCCTGGGCATGACTCTGAACCCCTCATTGCCTCCGATGTGCGTCTCATCTTTGTTCGGTTGTATATTATTCTGGATTCAAGGTTTTATTCTATTGGGTGGTATATCGTTATGGATTTAAGGCTTTATTCTGGGATCCACTCGAACTGTCTAAACGACATTAAAGTCTGGTTAAAACTAAATTTTCTGAATTTAAATGAAAACAAAACTGAAGTCATCAGCTTTGGTAAATGTTACATCCTTGACACTCTTGGCCCCTTGGCTTCATGCAGCCACTCCACTGTCAGGAATCTGGGAGTTATTTTTGATAGTGCTTTTAAATTAGACAAACAGACAAACACAGTTGTGAAATCCAGTTTCTTCCAGATAAGACTCGTTGCCAAGGTGAAGTCTTGTCTCCCTTTCAGAGACCTTGAAAAGGTGATTCACGCTTTTATTACCTCTCGTTTGGACGACTGTAATTCATTGTATGTTGGTTTAGACAAATCATCATTGCATCGCTTACAATGTGTCCAGAATGCAGCAGTTCATCTTTTAACAGCAACTAAAAAATATGAACACATAACCCCTGTCCTGGCTTCCTGTCCACTGGCTTCCTGTCAACTGGCTTCCTGTCCACTGGCTTCCTGTCAACTGGCTTCCTGTCCACTGGCTTCCTGTCCACTGGCTTCCTGTCCACTGGTTTCCTGTCCACTTCCGGATTGATTTTAAGATTTTATTGCTTGTTCTTAAAGTCTTAAAAGGTCTAGCCCGTCTTATTTATGTGATCTCATTAACATCTACACTCCAGTAAGAGTACTCCGGTCTACCAACCAGTTCCTCTTAGATGTCCCCAGATCCAAACTGAAGTCCAGAGGTGATCGGGCTTTTGCGGTTGCAGCTCCAAAATTGTGGAACAATTTACCAGAGAATTTAAAGACCGCTCAGACCGTTGAGACTTTTAAATCTTTGCTCAAGACTCATCTGGATTCCTTGGCATTTGATCCACGCAGAGTCTGAGAACAAATTCTGAGCTGATTTTATTGTTGTTGTGTATTTACTGTTAACTTTTTTATGTTTTTGAGTGGCACTAGATGCATTTTTTACTATTTTTATCTGTCAACTATAAAGCACTTTGGTCAGCTTTTCTTGAATTATGTGATAGATAAATAAATTGACATTGACATTATTATTCTGGATTGAATGTCTTATTCTGTTGGATGGTATATTATTCTGGATTCAAGGTATTAATCTGTTGGATGGTATATTATCCTGGATTCAAGGTATTAATCTGTTGGATGGTATATTATTCAGGATTCAAGATGTTAATCTGTTGGATGGTATATTATCCTGGATTCAAGGTATTAATCTGTTGGATGGTATATTATTCAGGATTCAAGATGTTAATCTGTTGGATGGTATATTATCCTGGATTCAAGGTATTAATCTG
>NC_056520.1:3114534-3114620 GCF_014905685.2 Nematolebias whitei
ATTAATCTGTTGGATGGTATATTATTCTGGATTCAAGGAATTAATCTGTTGGATGGTATATTATTCAGGATTCAAGGTATTAATCT
>NC_056520.1:3114630-3125304 GCF_014905685.2 Nematolebias whitei
GGTATATTATTCAGGATTCAAGGTATTAATCTGTTGGATGGTATATTGTTCTGGTTATTCTCGTGGTTATATGACCATGACCCCAGAATTGACCACCCAGCAGAATAAATACTGACATATATTCTCTAACAGACTGAAGAAACATATGTCTCTTGCCATAATACATGAAATGTATCACACTTCTGTGAAAATCCTTTTTCCAACTTGGTTATGGCACGTTTAAGAATCATGGTAAAAGGGTGCAAGGACATGGCTAAACCTGATGAGGGAGAGGGTTAAATATGTTTCACTGTCCACGTTGAACAGTCTAATTCATAAGAGGAAGGATAAATGAAGAGGTGAATCACTTGGAACAAATGAAATGAGATTTAAATTGTAAAAATTTACCTCCCTCACTTTTTTTTATATTCTAAAGATAAACATATTGTGGTATAGTCTCCATTCAATCAAAAACTTACTTACTTAACATGAACTTTCTCTTGTCTGGTCCATTGCTGTACTGGTGTATGGTACGTGGTACTTTTGTTATTTTAGGAGCCATAAAATGCCAGTCGTCACAGGTGAGCACCAGAAGTAGAGGTACCCGTCTCATGCAACACAAATATGGATTTCACTTCACAGCAGTCATCTGCCTGGGCTCTGCATCTTTGTGCTTTTGTTCCTCTCAGCCACTCGTTTTGTTTGTAGTCAGTGTTTGCTGTGAACAAACTCACCATCTCCGTGTCAGACACGGGCCCAAAGCTGGTGACAAAAATGTTGGTCTTGATCTCCGTGACGTTCTCTGTTGAGGGAACACAGTGGAGAATGTTTAAGAACTAATGAGCAGACAGCAGATTAAAAATATTAATAACATGCAAATAATGATAACTAGTCTAGATGGCATTTGATGCTTTTTGCCATTTTATTTTTGGCAGAGTCTTTGGCCTGTTCCACACGTTAGATGATTCAGTCGAGTGCTGGAAGGTGTGAATGGTGTGAAACTGAATGGAGATTAGATCCAAAACTACGTTTGTTTGAAAAATCTGAAAAGCCCCATGTTCATTGTTGGTCTTTGAATCAAACCATCTGTCCTCTTGGTCCAAAATGAGTACATTACTGTCCCCAAGGTGTCAAAATACATACAATGCTGTTCTCAATGTCTCAAAATGTGCATAATGCTATCCTCAAGGTATCACGTCTGCATGACTGTCCTCAAGGTTTCAAAATGTGTACATTACTCTTTTCAAAATGTCCAAATGTGTTTCTGTAATCAAGGTGCCAAAATGTGTAGATTATCCATCCATCCATTATCTTCTGCTTGTTCCAAGTTCGGGACGTGGGGCAGCAGCTTGAGCACGGAGATCCAGACATTTCTTTCCACAGCCACCTCTCCCAGCTCTTCTGGGAGGACTCCAAGGCGTTCCCAGACCAACCAAGAGACATAGTCTCTCCAGCGTGTCCTGGGTCTTCCCCGGGGTCTCCTCCCAGTTGGACATGCCCGAAGCACCTCCCTAGGGAGGTGCCCAGGGGGCATCCTTACCAGATGCCCGAACCACCTCAACTGTGTACATTATGATTCTTAGAAAGTGTCCCAGTGTAGACACATACCCAGACTGTAAAAGTATAAATGATATAACCATAAACCAAATGATACAATCTAGAATGAATGACATTAAGTTTAAAATAAAAACAGAAACCAGAAAAATATTAACAAAAATAAATGGCTTGAGCACATATTTTTTTTTGTGTCAACAGTTTTCATTGTTGACAGATTTTGTATTACCATCTAAACATCAATACAATGAGAGCAATACAACGACAATGATTATTTTAAATATTATTGTAAAGTATTCACACTAAAACCAGTTTGGGGCAATGGTCGACCATTGAATGGTCGTCAAAGATACTCAGTAAAATGAAGAGTTAGGGGTTGTATGTCTATCGCTAATGACAAGCTTCACAACTCATACTTGTATAAACTTGTGGGCTGTGGCAGCTCAGTGGTGGGTGCAGTGGTTTTGTAATACTGAGGCTGCAGGTTTGAGCCCAGCTTGCTTCACAAAAAAAGTCAGAGCCTTTGATCTGTCAATTGCACAGAAAAAAAAAGACATTCCCATGAAAATAAATTCAGAAAGCTGCTGTTTTTGAGAAACTCGTTAAATGAAGGCCCCTCAGTGTTTTTCTGGGATGTATTTATAGGCCCTCTTGTCAAGGGTAGCAACCGTTACCAGGCTGTGAAAGCTGGCTTTTGCCATGACACATCGATATGAAAAAGCACTTGTCCCCCCCCCCCCCTCTCCCCCTTGTCATTGGACAGCTACTGAAAACGTGGCAACAAGGTGTATGTATGCTGATCGGCATCTTGGTGGTAAGATGAAAAGCTCGTGAACATTTGGTGAAGAAAAAAAACGCTAAAAGGACCTCGCTAATCGAAAAGAATCAAATGAAAACATGCCGTTTCAGTGGCTCAGGAGAAAGAAAATATCACTTCTGATTGGTAGATTGTTGGCTCTCAAGGTTATCTCCTGTTGCCAGGGTGAGGAACGCGAATAAAAGCCCACAGAGCACTTCATTCTTGTGGTGGAGGGGGGTGGTTGGACTTACATCGCCTTACAATGGACTTGCTATGAAAGAAGACCAATAAAGGTTTTCTCCTTGTTCAAGAAAACACACCAACTGGTACATTTCCACTTCAGTATCTGAACGATTTTTGATTCAAGGGGAGTGATGTACAAATGACAAAATACCTTCAGTGCTTTTACTTAAAGGTAGCATCTCACTCTCGGGACTGGTCAGAGACACAAGCCCAAGAAATATCAGGTATGTTTACTTGCAAATCACATTGAACGATGTATGCCAATTTCCAACAACATTTGGGTCGAAACTATTTATTAATTTGACTTTTATCAACCTTTATTTAACCAGGCAAGTCCTAAAGGTATCACAGATGTCTCCTGTAAGGGAGGCCTGGACCTGAACATGCATGTTTTTGGACTGTGAGAGGAAACCGTAGTACATGGAGAAACCCCACATGAACACGAGGAGAACATGTAAACACCTTACAGAGCATCTCCAGGTCCAAACCGAGAATTAAACCCAGGACCTTCTTGCTGAAAGGCATCAGTGTCAACCACTGAGCCATTGTGCTGCCAATTTAGGCTGAAGTTTGCATACATCTTGATAAAAATACATGGAAAATACAGCTATAGTACTTTGGAATTACATAAACTGAATTGAGAAGGGTTCAAGATAGGTTCCAGATGTCCGCAGAGACTTCTGGACTATTTTGAGAAAAATAGTTTAATATTTGGTATATGTCTAGAATTCTCCACGACAAACCAAGACAAGTGAGAACCCTTGCGAACGATTCAAGACATTGTGGAAACTCCCTCACAAAGGTTTGTCACCAGTAGTCACAGCCCATTGAGCTACAGTACTGCCTGTGCAAAAAAATAAAACCCAAAGCCCTTCCCCTGGCAAACCTCCAAGCCCTGGCCGGAGTCTGTTGTCATAGCCATCCAGGAGCCCATCCAGGATCCTGGTGAAGACCGTGCTGTTGTCGTTGGCGCCCGTCTCCTTCTGAGCTTCCGATGAAGTCTGGCTAAGACTAGGAGAAACAAGATGGAGGAGATGGTCCCTGCATTAGTCCAACTTCAAGACGTCAAACAAGACGCGGTTATTGTGATTAATTAGCTAGCCGAATCAAGGACAGACTTGTTGTGATTAATTATTAAACATAAGGATTGCTTCCACATACCGGTGGAGCTAATTAGGGCTTAGATGTGTGATCCAAATCCAAACAAATGAGCTCTCCTTCTATAGCGAGAAACATGGCATTATGTCTCGGAGATGAGCTTTTCTGTTTTTTACCGGGTTTAGGATCAGTATCGGGGAAAGGCTGTACAAAGGCTATAAACCAGATTAGAACATCTAATCTGAAAAAACATCAATCTTTTCAGATGTGACTGCATTGGTTCAGTAATGTAAAGTGAGCTTTTTGCCCTTTTAATTTTAGAAAAAAACCAGCCAGTGACATAGATATGTAGCAAAAGGAAACTCAAATTTGCGCTCAGTTACTGGGAACAGCAGATAAAAGTCAAAGAGTTGAGTTTTCAAAGGTGCAAAAGGGACTGAATCAAATCACGAACACAGAATGATGCATCTAGTGTCATTATTTTGTGGATGTAACACTGTGTTTACCTATTTTGGCATCCAAACAGGAGCAGGAGTGAAAGGACGAGCTGAGCCATGATTGAAACTCTGCTCATTTTGTTGTGGAGAGCTGCAAGAGAAATCCATACGAACAGAGAAAGAAAGAAACCATAAGGAAGTTACTGCCTTTTAAAGACCAACTGCAGTTTTATGAGCACAATTTTTAAAAAAATGTGGAAAACTCTTGGCCTCACTGCAACACAAAATCAAGCAGCAGGACAAGCTCGTGTTCACCGAAGCTGCGGTCTGCAACTCCTCCATATTCATAATGGGGTTTTAGAAAGACACGTCGAAATGCTACAATTCCTTATGGGGAAAGAAACAAAAATATAGGTTTTCTGCCGTATAGTTTTTGCTATGGGAAGCTCCTATTGAATCCAGGGCATCTGAATTTATATGGGCTACCCCCCTCCTTCCCCATCTCTCCTCTCTCCTTTCTTCCACCTTCACCTTTTTACATTTTTCTCCATCAAACGCACAAAACAATCTTGTGATAATAAGAAAAAGAGGCTACCTGAATGCAGCTCCAAAGCTCCGGGCTTTTGTTCTCCCACCCAGCGGCGACTGGACGACGTGGTCTATGTCTGCGTTGTTCAAACTGGACCTTACTATTCTTCTCCAGGCTCGTCGGGGCTGTCTTTCCTCCTCCTCCTCTTCCTCTTCAGCTTCCTCTCTCTTTCGTTCAGTCTTTCTCACTGTCAGTGAGAGGTTTCCCCATCCGGAGGTGTTGTAGTAGTCTCTGACGGCTCTTCAGCACCCGCCGCACCGCATCGCCTCCAGAGGGGTTTATCGCAGCATCAGCATCACAAAGGCTGCCTCCTCTGCCAGCCTCGGTGGAGACTGGTTTCACTCCACATTTTTCCGGCTCTTTCGCAGTACCGCCTACTGCTGGTGATGGATGATATAGTTCTGCAGCAGTGGCTAATAATTTGTAAAACAGGCGCTCCCCATTGGTGGATAGTGAATGGGGAGGTATGATGACAGTGCGGGTAATTAAACCTCACTGCTTGATTTCAGTGGGTACCATGGTCTTTTTAATCTACAGTACAGAATATGAAAGCAAACATGGTTCCCCAGCTCATGTATTTCCTGTTAGGTTATCTTAAAGCAGTGGTTCCAAACTCTGGTCCTTGAGGAACACCACCCTGCATGTTTTAGTTGTTTCCCTACTTTTACACACCTGATTTGAATAAATGGGTGATTTGCAGGCTTCTGCAGATCTTAAGGAAGTAACCAAATCACGGATCAGATGTGATGGAGCGGGGAAATGAGTAAAACATGCAGGATGGTGTTCCTCAAGGACCAGGGTTGGGTCTTTGTGCGAGTTCGTTTGCTGTGGCGATCCCTGAGGAAGGGAGCAGCCATAAAAAGAAAATAGTTAGTAGAGAAAGCAACAACTCTCGGTTGCTTCACTTTTTTGGAATGAGTTTTTACATCAGTTTTTTTTTCCAACTAGTACTCTGTGAGAAAACTTTGATAAAAGTAGGCAGTATAACTACCGGTACCTAGTTGGATATGTGCAGAAGCTGACAGTCAGCTTTCCATACCGATGGATATCAAGGTCTGCTGAAACCTGAACTGAACTTAGATGTCGTGAAGACACTCAGTCTTAATACACTTATCATCCTGACGTTTGCCAAAAGAGGGTAGCCGAGTTCCACCTTTAATAGACACTAATTAGTCGGTGATGTTTAATGTCCCTCTGCTCACTTAAATCCGTCTGGAGGTGCAGTCTGCGGAGGCGAACGCGGACGAGAAATGTTAAGAAACACAACTCTGCACCCCTGGGAGTTGGATTTTAGCAGCATGTCTGGTGTGGACAGCTCCTAAAGGGTGATGAGCGCTTTGACAAGGGTGTGAAAAGACTGTGTGACTGGATAAGATGGTAATGGAGAGTGCATGGCATCTCCCAGAGAAAACTGACAGTGTTTACCCTGAAGGCACTCCACTGTTTCACATTCATGCTTGACTGAATGTCTAAAAATCTTACAGAATACATTTAAAGTCATAAAATCCCAAAGTTACAAGTATTTTAGGAAGAAAATCTTCCAGATATTTATGATGGTTGTGGAAAGTGGACACTGTTAAGCATTTTCATTGGCTCTGACCTCTAATTAATGACGTCGTCGCCCTTTTGTTTCAGGAATGCTGTTGACGGAAACAAGAAGCTGGTCGCCATCTATGACACCAGGTATGTCACAGCACGTCATTCCTTTTGTTGGGGGGGGGGGGCTGTTCACATCTCCACACCGCCCCAATTACCCACGGATTTACAAACCTCCCCATTCCCGAAAGCACAGGAACACCCCCTTCATTTCAGAGCAGACAATAACGGGGCTATTATAGACGACGGCTGATCAGTCACGGGCATCGAATTATAGAGAATGCTGCCGGTCTCCATGAGATATTGCCAGGCTCCCGCCATTGTTATTGGCAACACAGAAGAAGGGAACTGAAGCTGACGGTTTGGAATGCACTGTAAAAAAAAAAGTAAATTATTGGGTGACGAGGAACTACTTAACAGAGCTTAATATAATCAGTTAACAGTTGAGGTGACTAGAATAATTTATTGTTTGCAGTGGAAACTTTGTAAACTTCAGTATGAATACAGTACCGGTATATGTAAAAATTAAGCTTAGGGAAGCACTTTATAAAAATATACAGTATATACATCAATGTTGTATCAGTATATGTAAAACAGTCGGAAAAAGGTGGATTGATCTCTTCAGGTCGAGGGTGAGGTTCTGCCTCAAGTGGAGGAGTTCAAGTATCTCGGGGTTTTGTTCCTGAGTGAGGGAAGAATGGAGCGTGAGATTGACAGACGGATTGGTGCAGCGTCTGCAGTATTGTGGACACTGTGCCGGTTCATTGTAGTGAAGAGGGAGCTGAGCTGTAAGGCAAAGTCCTCTGTTATCTGTCAGTCTACATTCCTCCCCTCACCTCTGGTCATGAACTCTGGGTAGAGACTGAAAGAATGAGATCGTGGATACAGGAGGTTGAAATGAGTTTCCTCTGCAGGGTAGCTGGACTCTCCCTTAGAGACAGGGTGAGAAGTTCAGTTATCTGGAGAGACAGAGTAGAACCACTGCTCCTCCACATCGAGCTTAGCCAGTTGAGGTGGTTCGGTTATCTGACAAGGATGCTCCCTGGGCGCCTCCCTAGGGAGGTGCTTCAGACATGTCTGACTGGGAGGAGACCCTGGGGAAGACCCAGGACACGCTGGACAGACTTTGTCTCTCGGTTGGACTGGGAACACCTTGGAGTCCTCCCAGAAGAGCTGGAAGAGGTGGCTGTGGAGAGAAAAGTCTGGGTCTCACTGCTCAAGCTGCTGCCCCCGTGACCCGACTTTGGAACAAGCGGAAGATAATGGACGGATGGATGGATGGACATATGTAAAATTGCTGTTTTAACTGTTATCACTTAATAATCATTGCTAAAACTGCCTTAAAATGCATACGTATCACCAACCTGGTGGTCTTTTGTGACCAAAAAAACTACGTATTTGCATATACAACCCTTACAGTAACACACGAGGACACCTGGTGCCACATGGAAACAACTACAACAAAGTCTATAATGTGGTAAATTTGACACGTAAAAGAGAAATTATTCACATGTAGAAAAAATGAAAACCCGTATGTTTCACAGGTAATGCAATAGATTCAACGCAAAAAACATAAAAAAAAATTCTTGTCATATTAGATACAAATGTTCAAAAGCTGTTTCTTATGGGCACAACTGTTTCATGTGTAAAAATAAACTTGTGTTCCTTTGCGTTTCACGTGTATTTCCTAAACTTTTCACATGGACAATTACTTGGCTAACATAATAAAGTCTTAAAGCAGCTTCTTGTCCATGTGCACAAGTATTTTAAATGTGGGGAAAAATGTAATTCCATGAATTTTGCACATGATTCTAAAGATTTTACATGGCGATGTAAGTTAGGTGCTACAAATAAGTTACAAAATTCCCAAGGCAACATGTTTTCTATTAGTACAAGATGTGTTTCATATGTGGAAAACAAAATCCTTTGGGCTTTATGTGTAATTCTATATATTTTGCATGGGAATTTACATGGGTACTACACATTAGTTAGTACAAAAAAGTCCCAAAGCAACATGTTTCTCACGTGTAGAAAAACTTGTAAGGGGGTGTAAGGCCCTCTTTTTATCTGTCGGTCTACATTTCTACCATCACCTATGGTCAAGACCTCTGTTTACTGACCCAAAGAACAAGATCTCACATACAAATAATCAAAAGTAGTTTTCTCCTCAGGGTAGCTGGACGTTCCCCTAGAGACAGAGTAAGAAATTGAGTTATCTAGGAGAGACTCGGAGTAGCGTCGCTGCCTCTCCACATTGAAAGGAGCCAGCTGAGGTGGTTTGGACATCTGGTAAGGATCCACCCTGGAAGTGTTCTGGGCATGTCCAACTGGGAGGATACCTCAAGGAAGACCCAGGACGCATTGGAGAAACTGTTTCTTGGCTGGCCAGGGAATGTTTGGGAGTCCTCTTGGAAGAGGTGGCTGTGAAAAGATATACCTGAGCCTCCCTGCTAGAGTTGCTCCTCCCGAGACCCGACTCTAGAACAACTAGAAGTTAATGGATGGATAGATGGACGGATGGACAGACCACAGGTTTTAGACAGACTATGAAAATGTTCCAAAGCCCTGTTTTACATGGCAGCCCCATAGGTTCAGATGGGAATATTTCATGTACCATCATGAAAACATATTCAATAGAACAAACCATTGAAATCACGTGGGTTTCTTATGTAATCCTATAGACTTTACATGGTAATTTCGGTGGGTTTGACATAAACGTTCCAAAGCTGCGTTTTTGTTTTTTTCTTAATGTTCAGATTATTGTGCAGCCACTGGTGGGTATTTTTTTTTAACAGTGTAATAAGTGCTGGGCTCCATCTGTGGTTTGAACGGAGCGAGTGCCTTCACCAGCAGCGGCAGCATCTCTACATCCTCCTCTCATCAATATGCGCTCCAGCTCCTGACTGGAAGAGCCTCATTCACACACAGCAACACACAAGAGGAGAGCCCCACATTCCTGCCGGGGTTGGCGATGACAGCCTACGTCTCACATCTGCCTCGGTCCGCTGCAGACTTTTCCAGCGCCTCAGCCGACTTTCTCCTGGTTGTGTCTTGTGCATGTGCGGTGGAGCAATCCATGGATTTACTCTGGTTATGAGGAGCATACGGGGAGGCTGTTGATTGCAAGGAGAGAGGGAGAGGCTCTTTGCTCCAGTGGCTGCAAGCAAGCACCGTAGTGAAAACATTTGTATTGTTCCTAATTCGATCACATTAAGAGGAGAAGGATCATGTTGGCTTGGGAGAGGGTTCGTCAGTTTCGTGTCTTGTCCGCGCTGGTGGTGGGTTCGATTATGTGCTGCGCCAAAAGGTTTGTGATATTGTCCTGTTCTTCATTTCTGCCAGTCAAGGTTATCGCTTGTGTTCATTTGTCCAGCAGCTAAGGTAATGTTCCCTCTCGTTTATTTTATGTTCCTGCTGTCGTTTCAGCGTCAATGAACCGGGCAACATGTCTTTTGTGAAGGAGACGGTGGATAAACTACTGAAGGGATATGACATCCGACTCAGACCAGACTTTGGAGGTATGCAACGCATTTCCCTCAGCTCCTCCATCGTTGATCCCCCTGCTTTAGTTTTGGCGCCAACTGTTTATGTCATGGCCAGGTGTAGAGCCATTTAATAAAACTGTAATGGCTAAAAATTTAAAAGCTGCAGCTCTTCTGATTAATTACAAACGAACAAGAAGACAAACCAAATAAATAAAATACATTAGAATTTACCTAAATGAATGCAGATGAGGCTTCGTGCTATTTACGAGCCCAAAACCAGCAGGACGGGTTTTAAGGAATGCTGCCTTGTTTTATTTTTGGAACCAGAGTCTGCTCACTGGCAATGTGGAGCTTTAAGTCCCGCCCACTTCTCCCTCCACACAATCATGGTGTCACGGGACCTTTTTAAAGCATGAAATAAGTAATTGTTATTTTTTATATTTTTTAAATTCTGTAGCAAGATAAGAGCCATGTGAGTCAATAGCTAGCAAAATGATCTGAGGTGGGGTTTTATGCTTTAGTAATTGTTGCTTACATGGAGGGCGGGACAAAAAACTTATTCTGGAACCATCCTGTCAGGATCCATTTCCGGTTTTAACTTCCGGGATCCTGTACGAAGTCCAGATCCTGACGAAAGTACAATATTTGCGAACAATAACCGTAAGGGTTTGAAAAACTGCCCCTCGTTGAATTAACAACTGTAATGTAATAAAATGCACAGAAAAATAGACATTCTACTGATATTTACTAACCCATATGGGTTTATATAAGACTTTGTTTAGTTCAAGATCAGGGCAGTTCATTGAGGTCCCATGCTATAAAGGTTGGAAGAGATGTGTCTCTTAAAATTATCATAAATGTGAGAAAATGATGGCAAAATATTTAATCAATAAA
>NC_056520.1:3135304-3139942 GCF_014905685.2 Nematolebias whitei
TATATATATAAATATATATATATATATAGATATACACACACAGTATATATATATATATATATATATATATTTATATATATATACAAAGTATATATATAGTATTTATATATATATGTGTATATAAAGTCTTTGTTTCTGTATAACAACCGAGTGACAAGGACGCCTGCAGCACCAGCACAACGTTATGACATCACGCATGCTGTTGAGTTTAGATTTGTGAAAATTCATAAATTTGCACTGTTCGAGTGCTGTCATTGTGTTAGAGAGAGTAAATGTCATGAATAAATTTGACATTAAACGTAATCCAAGTTGTATTGTTACATCATTTTCAGCCCCTTCTTGGCATCTGCATTTGTTAACAGGCCAAACTGACAAAGACCACATAGAATAATTTAGTATTTTACTTCCACAGCAGAGAAAGCTATGTAGTCTCTGTAAGTAGGTCTATTGGAAAAAATATTGGCATTGGTATCGGCCAAATATGTTTTAATCCATCCATCCATTTTCTTTACCCGCTTCTTCCAATTTGGGTCACGGGGGTCGCCAGTGCCCATGTCCAGCAATCACTGTGCGAGGGGCGGGGTACACCCTGGACGGGTCACAAGTCCATCACAGGGCCATATGTTTTAATATATCGGCATAAAATCCAATAAGTATCCCAACTTTCCAGTTTGTGGGGGTCCCTGGTACCTATCTCCAGCAATCGGTGTGTGAGATGGACCTTGATAGGTTGCAAGTCCATCACAGGACCACATAAAACCAACCATTTACACTCTCCCTCACAGCTAGGGGTAGTTTAGTAACCAATGAACCTAACGTGCTTGCTTTTGCACTGTGGGAGAAACGTATGTGGTCACAATAGGAACAATGAAATGCTACACAATAAGACAGGGAGGTGAACCTGCAACCTTCTTACTTTGAGGTGACAGTGCTAACCACTGTTCTGTTGTGCCACCTCATAGAAAATGTATACAGTAGTTCTTTAAAAACCCATAGCAGTGGGGTGGCACAGATACTCAGCGAGAAGGTCGCTGGTTTAAATCCCGGCTGGGGACCCTTCTAGGTGGAGCTTGCATGTTCTATCCGTGGATGCGAGGGTTTTCTCTGGGTACTCCAGTTTCCTCCCACATATCAAAAACATGTATGTTAGACTGATAGGGAACTCTGAATTGTCCCTAGGTGAGAGAGAGAATGGTTGTTTGTCTCTATGTGTCCCTGTGATGGACTGGAGACCTGTCCAGGGTGTCCCCCGCCTCTCGCACAATGATTGGGAGTCTCCAGAACGTCTTGCGACGCTCTTGCTGGTTTTCAGTTCCGCTGCGTGAGTTGTAGAGGTGCACAGCCTCGTCACTCGGGTTCTTTGAAAACCTTGTGCACAGAGTGATTGCAGTTGTCTCAAACCCATACTGAACCCACCTACTGGAAGTACTTACCATAGGCGTCTCCAAAGTGTCTCAAGAGTGCTAGAACACATTATGACCTCTGCATGTGAGTTCTCCCCTGTTCAAGGCAAATGCTCTGGTCTGAAAACCACTGTGCTTATAATTTACCTAACACAGGCAAACATTTCCATCACTCTTTCAGACATTTCCACAGAAACACAGTTTAGATCCACAAACTCATCTAAGTCGCAGCCCAGCAAGACACTACAATAAGGTAATCTACGCAGTGTTATTGGTCCTGGCACAGGGATTATAAATTCAAATTGATTTTGAACAGTTCACTTTCATTCTGAGAGAAACAGACAGTAGGAGAACAGTTAGAATATTTATAAAACGACAGAAGCAGGGAAGGAAAGAGATCAAAGATGTGCTCAGTCAGGGAAAGAGAGGCAGCTCATAGAAATACACCAGAAAGCTCTGAATGTGTCATTTGGCTCATTCCCGCAACCCTCCCCAAAAAAATCCACCTGGTATGGCAGGTCAACAAAGTCAGCCTCCGCCGCTCGGATGCCTCGGCGGCTTGGCGCTTCTGCACCGGCAGATGCTAAAACGTCTGAGAAAGGCACATTAATTACCTCTGAGGTTTGTTAGTGGTGTGCCGGGAGGGTGAGAAACACACTAGGACGAGATCAGAGTGAGAAGAAAATAGATTATGTGTGTGAGCTAAGGCTTGGGAACAAGTTGTACACTTCAGAGTGAATCACTTGAAAATGTGTCACTTTTTAGATTGAGGTTTTCTGCTGCAACCAACAAACAATAAAGCAAGGTTTGGAGAGGGAAATACAATTATAACAGCCTATTTATATGACTTATAGGAGTCTAGTTTAAATAAAGACCCGTGTGACTTGGTGTGTTTTCACCCTCTCTCAGCTTTACTGCATTAGGAGCTATTAAGACCCCTGATTTTGTAACCATTATCCGGATTTTATGAAAGTCGTTGTAATTTCAGGCAATTAAATTGTCAAAGGTAGAGCACAGAAATGGACATGGTGTGCACGATGAATGTAGTCACAGTAACAGCCTGAACCAGCCAGTCATTCGTACACCCACAACTGCGTGTGGGCGTCAAAAAGAAGAAGAAAAAATCTGTCATTGTGGAGAGGTGAAAACATGTCCATCCTTCTATCTCCAAATGTTCCTGCTCTCTGGTTTGGCTTTGACGAATTTAGCACCAGTTTTCCAAAACCAATTGTTCAAGTAATTATTCACGAAACTTCCCAAGTTACGCGAAACTTTGTCAGGTTTTACTGTTATTTTTACCCAGAAAGGTCAATAATGTATTTGCCTGTGTACCATCGACAGCTGATTAGCTTTTGTAGTCAACCCGATTCAAGATGGCTGCCACAGCTAATTGATCATAGCAAACACGGGGATGGCTATAACTCAGTCAGTTTTTTTCTGTCATGATGAATGGAAGTGGTTGGATCCAAGAAGAGGTCCAAAAATACAAAACAAAATGGCTGACTTGGCAACAAATCTCACAAAACTCAAGGACGGCCCAGATGCGGCATGAAAGCCAAATGACGCTCAACTGAAAATGGCGTGTGGAATAACAACATAAATAGTCTGGGACTGATGAGGGAAGTGGCTGCAGCTGTGACAGTTGAAGCAGGGAGCAGGTGTTGGTGGGCGGAGCAAGACTGAGGAGCAGAGTGTGGAAAAGTACCGGGAGAAGTGGCTTAAAAATCAAAAACTGTCACAAAAACAATCCACAAAAAAAAAAGAAAACGATGGTGACATTTTGAGCTAAATCCTGGTGCTATGCAACAACAACAACAAAACTGTTACACCAACTACCTTGTATAGGTCTCCAAGATACTGTATGCGGATATATATGTTCTTTGTCTTGCATTCCGCATCCAACTTCCTTCCTCATGGAACACAATGGTCTCAGGAGAAAATTTGCCAAGGGGTGAAGTAATGATCACTAAGTTTTGGGCTGAATGAAGGTAGATTTTCTTGGTCTACTGTGCCTGTTGATTGAGCTGGGAGGTGATGTGAAGTAGGGGCTTCTAGGGCTACAGTCCTGCTGTGCTGGCAGAGTGGTATGAACCTTTAGGACTTTGCACGTATTGGCCTTTAGAAATATAAAACAGATAGTAGTCGGTCTCGTGTCTATCTTTATTGCAGCTCCAGCCGACATAAGTGGCAAATAAAAACAGTCAAGGAAAGGATGATCTTGATTATAACTAGAATCATTCATCTAGTATCTGTCTTTTGGGCAGCAGCTTGAGCCGAGACACTCAGATGTCTCTTTCCACATCCACCTCTTCCAGCTCTACTGGGAGGTCTTGAAGGTGTTCAGACACCAGCCAAGAGACAAAGTTTCCTCATTGTGTCCTTTGTCTTCCCTGGGGTCTCCTCCAGGTTTGACAGTGTTAAGAAAACCTCCCTAGCGAGGCATCCAGGGGCCATCCTTACCAGATGCCTGAACTACGTAGATTTATGACGGGGTCAACTGCAACAGTGAATCAGATTCTATTTACTGTTACAAGTGCAACATTCATTGTGCAATGTTAGTTGTAACCTGCAATTTATTGGAATTTTATTTGAGTAAAAGTAGAAATCTACAAAAAACGACCCCCCCCCCCCCAAAAAAAAACAAACAAACAAAAAAAAACATAAAGTAAGTTTATTTTAGCTGCTTCCTTCTTCAAGGGTTGCAACAGTTTATGAAAGATTTGGCATATGTTTTGCGCCTGATGCCCTTCCTGACACAACCTGGGTTCGAACCCGCAACCTCAGCATTACAGGACCACTGCACTGACCACCAAGCTACCAACTTTCTGACTGGACGTAGGTGACATGAATGGGTTGAAGTCAACCTGACGCTGTTGCGCCACTGAGCCACCAAGTGAGGCGTTGACAAACACAAAACTGTCACTTGTGAAAAAACAAGATGGCGTGTCGACAGTTGCTCAAATAATGTAATGTCTAATGCAGCAAGGAGGCATAAAAACGGTAGATTGGAGAAAAGTGTTCGAACTGTGTTTGTTCAACATCGATTTGTTCTTTTCTCTTATTGTACAGTCACAAAAATATCACATAGGTAACACTTTACAATAAGGTACACAAAATTTGCTTAACTACTAGTGAACACCTAAGGAACGAATCAGGAGCTAATGGGTAGTTAACCAGTACTTACTGGGGAACACACAACCAAGCCTTGTTAGGGGACTACCAGTTAGTTACCTGG
>NC_056520.1:3139952-3140396 GCF_014905685.2 Nematolebias whitei
GAACACACAACCAAGCCTTGTTAGGGGACTACCAGTTAGTTACCTGGGAAATGAAGAGAAACTAATCAGGAACTAATGGGTAGTTCACCAGTACTTACTGGGAGACACACAACCAAGCCTTGTTAGGGACTACTGGTTAGTTACCTTGTAAATGTAAATTACTTTTGTTTGAATATATTCTGTGGAAAAAAGGGGCAGATATTATAAGATTTATTCTTCTGCTGCCATTCATTTTATTTTTTGATTGTATATATTTTTTTGTTTTCTATTGTATGTAGTTATTTTGTTTTAATGAAATGAATAAATTTCTGAATAAAAAAAATAAATGAAGAGGAACTAATCAAGAACTAATGGGTAGTTAACCAATACTTACTGGGGAACACACAATCAAGCCTTATTAGGGACTACTGGTTAGTTACCTGGGAAATGAAGAGGAACTAATCA
>NC_056520.1:3140406-3145445 GCF_014905685.2 Nematolebias whitei
TTACCTTGTAAATGAAGATGAACTAATCAGGAACTAATGGGTAGTTACCATAGAAACCAAAGGTAAACGAACCAGGAGGTAATAGGTAGTTAACCAGTACTTACTGGGGGATCACAGAGCCATGCCTTATTAGGGGACTACTGGTTAGTTACCACAGAAATAGAGAAATTCTCCACTTGGGTTCTGAATAAACGCTGCACAAGTGAGGTCACAGCTCGTAATTAACAAAAACCCTGTTTCCTAGTGATTACTGACTTTAATGGATTCTTACCACTGATTATCAATTTCATAATCTTGTACTGCAGTCATCTGTGGAGGCTGTGGCGTTAGAGCAGTTGTCTTCCGATGCAAGAGTTGGGGGTTCGATTCCAAGTTCATTCATACAGAACTCTAATACATCTATGCCAAGAATAAGCAGTACTTTATCACATTCATACACCGGTGGGACACACATTAGAGACACAGGGGTTCAGTGTCTTGCCCAGGGACAAATCGGCATGTGACTGCTGGTGGAATTGAACCCCCAACTCTTACATTTGAGGATGACTGCTCCAAACCCTCATCCACAGCTGCCACATACGACAGCAGTACAAGATTATGAAATTAGCTCCTGATTTGTTTCTGATTCATTCCTTAGGCGTTCCTTCGTAGATAAGCAAATTTTGTGTACCTTACTGTAAAGTGTCACCCCTCCTATAGCAGCGCACGGACGAATCGAGGGACTGCCCCCGCACTACGGTTATCTACCGCCTTCAGGCCTTCCTGAGGGATCGTTACGTCGAAGTGCTTCAAAAACAGCTTTACAGAAACAGGGTTCATAAAGAATACGCAGTTCCATATCTGTGTTTCTCTGGTCTGCATCAAAAGTGAAAACAACTGGGAGGAAAAACTTGCACAGTCATTTATATTTCATGAAGAGCAGCTTTGCAACGTGCCAGGTGGGTTCGTTATTTCTCATGTTTTCTCTCTCTATCGACACGATTTCCCTCCCGTTCTGTTCTGCTGGACAGAGGGGAGACAAACAAAACGTTTCCTCGAAACCGATGTTTCGTATCGCTACACAGCAGCCAGCGCCACAGAGAGTGAGGGATTATATTCAACTTGGGTCAGTTCATAGTCAAAAATCTTCCTATCTGAACTCTCACACACCCAGAGGGGAAATCACTATCCCCTCCGCTTAATTGAATAATTGAGTCTCACTGTAAGCAATTTTCAGTGGTCACTGTTCTTATAGCTGCAAACATACGCTAACGACGCAACAAAAGGGGTAAAGCTGCGTGCAATGGCAATAGAATAAGTTGTCTAATGCATATTTTACAGTCCAAGTTCATTGAAAAGCTTATGTCTATTCAAAATATAGTTTCTGGGCAGGTAACGCAAAAGTTGTACTGGTTCTCATCTGGAACTCATTCAGATTGTCTCCATGCAAGATTGATGAGACCACATGTTTACACAGGCGATCCTCAGTTGATTTAAAACATTTATTGTCCCGTGAGGCATTTGCCGAGTTTCCCACCCGCTGATGCTCTTGAGGGGCGATGCAAACCTCGGCGTCGTGCCGCTCGAGGAGGAAAAAGAAGAAGCGGAAAATGAGTTGAGGCTGCAGGGCAAAAAGGGATGAGGGATGTGAGGGTCAATACAAGACAGCTTGATAGACTGTTTGTTTGTAGGAATGATGGAGGGGAACGTTATAGTAGAAGGGAGGGGGGGGCAATGCAACCATATGGGTTCATAAGGAAAAGTTTATTCCATCACTTCAGCAGTGACGTCTTAAATGGGTCTGATTGATAACATTCATTAGTCTTGGTGTCAAAATCTTTATTTTTCTATCATTTATAATAATAAAAAAAGTACGGCTTAAAAAGTATCGTGAAGACAAAAAATGTAAAAAAAAATCACCAACGCATTTATTTTTTTTGTGCCGTCTATGAATTTGTTCCTGACGAAGCCTAAACATCCATCTTTTATTTCACCTTTTTTACTTTGTCAGAATTGTTTCAAATGCTCCCGTGACCTCACAGTGACATTACTGCCCTCTAGTGTTTCTTATGGGGAAAAAATTACCATATTGAAATCCCATTGTAAATGCATTTGTTGAACCTATTACGTTCTTTTCGGTGTATTTTTTTTTTTTTTTACTGTATCTCTGTACTTTTATTTTCTATATTAGCCCATGAATTGATGCTCCGCCTATAAATTTGAGGGATGTTTTAAGAATCACATACAGGGGGCTGCCTACCTGGAACAGATGAGTCCATCGTGGGAGGACGTAGCTGTGGGATCTGGTCTCTGATCTTGTCTAATGTATAGAGCATCAATATGATGGTTAACCGGTTAAATATGAAGCACACACTGATGTGCATGAGAAAGACTTTAGAAATAAAATATTATTTAAAAAAAAAACTACATATTTTCGGTTAAGCCTTATGTTTGGCTTCTGAATGTGGGGGGGTCCGGTGGGCTGGATAGTCATCCTAAAACTCTGGATTGAAATTTAAAAATAAATAAATACACTTTTGAGCACAGTATTAGAGAAAACATATATATTCTTAATTAAAAACTGCTATAAAATAAATATTTTTGTTGCGTTTTAAAAATAATAAATTGTGGAGTTTTTCAATGAAATACCTTTAAGGGGCTGTGGTTAAAAAAGTAATTTAATTTTGATATTTTTATTTCTGGCTGTGAAAGCTATAAAAAACTGTCTCGTTTATTTTGGACAAAAACATTAGCTCATTGTATTTTTAAACAGTTAAATAAGGTGGTCACGTT
Organism: Nematolebias whitei; assembly: GCF_014905685.2. Classification (NCBI taxonomy): domain Eukaryota; kingdom Metazoa; phylum Chordata; class Actinopteri; order Cyprinodontiformes; family Rivulidae; genus Nematolebias; species Nematolebias whitei. The sequence goes on from NC_056520.1 coordinate 3,143,179, forward strand.
TTCCTCGCAAGAAACTTGTCATAAAGTTAAATGACGGTTTGGATATAAATAAAAACATGCAAAACTGATGTGTTTTGTTTTTTCCACCACAATGCTCAGAAACGCTGGATTAGCCAAGTAAATTATTGGCAGACAAATTAGACTTTAAATATAAAGCAAATAAAAATAATAACTTTTCATTTGTTGCAATCCTCTGCAAATATTGCAACATTGATATCGCGATAACCATAAATATTGATATTGTGCGCTTGTTTTTTTTATTTTTTTTTATTAAAAGCCGTTTAGAAATTAGCAGCTGATATAAATGTATTTAATCTCATTACAAATTATTATTAATCAACGGAAATAACTTGATTTTTAATACACAGAAACCTTTTGTAGATTTTTAATGAGCGGCGAAACGTTAACCATCTAATATTAGGAGAAATGATTTACCATGCGGTCATATCAGTGCTATAGTTTGACTCGAAATGTCTTTAAAACAAGGATTAAAACAGCCGCTGCGTCTTTTAGAAAGAAGTGATGACTTTGAACAGAAATGTAATCAAGTTATCAGACTTCGTTTAAAGAGAATCTGTGAACTGTGGTAAGAGATAATGAAGACACAAGAGCAATTACTGCTGTCATTTCATTTGTTTTGTCCAATATCATTTATAAATGCTATAATTGGGCTGCGTTTAGGGGGTTTCAGGCGACCAGGCATGTTCTAATACTGTATGTTTGTGGCTTTGTGCCAATGAGCTTCCATCATCCCGCTGTGAGACCAATCTGTGTCCTGTGCTGACTAAGACCGTCCACTGCTCACGTCGACGCTCCAACAAACCACAGTTTTATCTCGGACTGCAATCGTCCCTCTCTGCTGTTTACCGTTATAAAAATGCAAAACCTCTAGTGGCGTAAAAGCCTTGTGCGTCCGGCCGAGCACGGAGACAAATAACGACTTGAATTTTCCAACAGCACACACAGGAACGTTTTGGAAACACGTGCTCGTTCTTTTTTTTTTTTTAATCTCTTTCTGGTTTCTGCTTGGTGTAAGCCTGAGAACTGCGGCACCGCAGGGACATGTGTGCCTTTACCAGCGCCAAGCTTGGTGCAGGCTAGTTTCATTTCAAGTCCACAGCATGCACACTGGAGATCAATGCAACGCCCAGAGACAGGGAGAGGTGAAAACTGAGAGAGATACAAGAAAAACGGAAATGGATTGAACAAAATTTGGTTTGATTTCTCCACGGCAGAGCAGGAGTACATCATTTACATGAATTTTATAGACTTTGGTGTTTAGGAATGTCTGTGTGTGTATTCGCTATTGTGGTCACTGCATTAATGAGTTCAGCAGTGTGATACCTCGTGGGATGAAACTGTTGCAGACCTGGTGGGTCTGGTCTTCGGTACCTTCTGTCAGAGGTCAACAAACAGTCCGTTTTGTGGATTTTCATTCGCTTTAGCACATTTAGCTTAAAGTACCGTATTTTCCGCTGTACACGTGGCTCCGCCCTATAAGTCGCATCAGTCCATGTTTGTCTAATAAAGTAGAAAAAAACATAAATATGTCGCTTCGTCGCATCTATTACGCATCACCGCTGACAACCTGTGGCGTTGTGCCAAAAATCCATGGCGGCCGCGGGAGCGTGCATGGGAGGACTTTAACAAGAATTTAACAAGATAAACGCCTAAAAACAATTATTTGTTTGCTCGAAATTATAGTAAAGATGTGTCTCGGTCTAACGTTTGCTTAATAAATGCACTTTGGCGGTCAAATCAGCTGCATTTCAAAAGCCGATACGTGGACGTAAACGCGTGCATGCAACAAGTCGCTGTGCAAATTTAAATACTTAACTTTCAAGTTAAATATTTAGTTAGTAAACTAAATAACGTTTGCTAACGTTTGCTTAATAAATGCACTTTAATGGTCAAATATTTAGTTAGTAAACTAAATATTTAGGTGTAAATTAAATATTTAATTTCCAAACTAAACATTTAATTTCTAAGCTAAACATTTAATTTCTGAAATAAATATTTAATTTGCTAACTAAATATTTAACTTTGATCTAAATATTTAACTTGCAAGGGGAATACTTAGGCACTTGGACCTAAATATTTAGCTTGCAAGTTAAATATTTAGATCAGAGTTATATATTTAGTTAGCAAATTAAATGTTTATTTTGGAAATTAAATGTTCAGTTTTGAAAATAAATATTTAGCTTGGAAATTAAATAATTAATTTACACCTAAATATGTAGTTTGCTAACTAAATATTTAACTTGCAA
>NC_056520.1:3145455-3150341 GCF_014905685.2 Nematolebias whitei
TTTACACCTAAATATGTAGTTTGCTAACTAAATATTTAACTTGCAAGTTAAGTATTTAGCAAGATAAACGCCTAAAAACAATTATTTGTTTGCTAGAAATTATAGCAAAGGTGTGTCGCAGTCTAACGTTTGCTCTATAAATGCACTTTAATGGTCAAATTAGTTGCCGGTGCGGTGCAGCTGTTTTGACGTTTCCAAGAAGCGAGCAGAATGAAGGTGGGAACTCTACGGCAAGCCGATTGTGTCATTAATAGCCGGTGAAGATTCTCAGTCATCCAGGACATGGTAAATTCATAAAAGTTCAAGACAAAAACAAGTATAAAATAAGGTATAATAAAAAAAATTCCAGTTGTTTTTGTCTTGAACTTTTTTGAATTTGTCATTAAAGCCACATTTAGCTATTACATGATACAATGGCATGCCATACAGTTACTACTATTCTGCTGCCATCTAGTGGCTGAAAGTGATACTGCTCAATAGTTTTTTTCAGTCAGACTGAATGAAAACAGTCATATCTCAGACAAAATTATAAATATGGAAAAAAAATCCATAAATATGTCGTTTCGGCCTATAAGTCACAGGGAAAGTCAATTATGCAAAAAACTGTGACTTATAGGGCGGAAAATACTGTATATGAGCTTTGGGCTAAATTTGTGTTAGCGTTCTAGCAGGCTACCTTAAAATGGCATCCTTTGTATTTTCGCCTTTACAAATGAAACGATACTTTCAGATGCTTTGAAGTGGGATTTTGTAGGAAAAATAATTATTACTTGTTTATAGACAACTTCAAAAAGAATTTCAGTTTAGAGAAATGGAGTTTAATTCTCCTCGTTTTGAGAAGCTAACAGCTAACCCCAGACCAGCGTGGATTGCTGGCATCCTAAACTGTTCCAGTTGCTAAAATACACTAACATTTAATGTGGACACTTCTTTATAAACTATTATACTTCTGTTAAGTTTACAATACAAAGTTATTTACAAATAAATTTGCTGTTGTTTGCAAGCGCTAACAGCAATAGCTATCTGTAGCTCTTTCAGTGCGGCCCTTAAAACTTCAAGCAGGAATATAATATTTCTGTGGGAATGATTGGAAATAAATAGAAAATTAGACGAGAAACAATTATTTTCTAAATAGATCAAAAACAGCCTCCTAGCATTAGTAGTGTTTATGTGCTTAAAATATAATACACCAGATAAAGAAGTCAGTTATCAGGTCTCGCTTGTAAATGAGTCCCCGAGGCTCAATGGGATTAATCTGTAGAAATAAAGGTTGAATGAAAAGTAATTTGTGCTGAAAAGAAACTACCATTATCAGAAGGCAAATAAACACTAAAGTCTAACTTTGCACAGAAACACTTAAAACAAATATTAAAGAATAATTTACGTCATGCCAAAGTTGATCAAACTTTGCTTACAGCTGTTGCTGGTAGTTTACATTAAACAACGACAGCTGGGAGATTAATGTGAAATATAATAATATGGTTTCACATTGCTCTGAGCAGTAACAACAAAACCACATTTCTGAGTTTAGTTTGACCGAACAAAGTCAAAACTTCTCACTTTTGGACAAAAGTGGCTCAGTTGATAGAGCTGTTCTCTCAGCAAGAAGGTCTCCGGTTCAAATCCTGGACTGGGACCTTTCTGAGTGGAGTTTGCATGTTCTCTCCGGGTATTCTGATTTCCTCCCACAGACCAAAAACATCCATGTTTCTGGTAACTCTCTTGGTGAGAGAGACGGTGAATGCGGTGTTTTCCCAAATGCGCTAGCTATAAAGCTAGCAGAGGTAGCGCTCCGCTTCCCTCACACTGATCCGATCTGATTCCTTCAACCTCCCCCCCCCCGGTAGAAACTGGGGAGAAACAGCGCGCAACACAGGCGTCCACGATTTTTATCTATGGAAGAGGCATGTTACCGAGGAAACACTGGAACGATTGTTCGACTCATTTGTCTCTACGTGTCCCTGTGATGGACTGGAGACCTGTCCAGGGCGTTCCCCATGTCTTGCACAGTGATGGCTGGACATGGGCACCAGTGACCCCCGTGACCCTAAAAGGACGAAGTGGGTAAAGACAATGGATGGATGGTTGGATGGATAGATTATCTTCCAGAGGAGTTTCCCCAGATTGTTGTAAAGCGCTTTGAGTCTCTTGATAAGATAGAAAGGTGCTATATAAGTACAGTCCATTTACCATTTACAGTTTACACACACACACACACACACACACATATATATATATATATATATATATATATATATATATGTCTTGTCAGACCAAGCAACAGCATAACAAAAAACCCTCAAACTTACACAGTCAGTGGAGCATTTGAAAGAATTAGCCCAACAAACTGAGACTAACCCATGAGGGTTACGCAACTGTGTTTATTTAAAGCTAAAACTTTTGCTGGGCTCTAAGTGACAAGCAAATATCTGCATCTTGGCATTTAGTAAGACTCCATTAACAACAGAAACTGCATCATTTGAGCAGAGGTGACGGTAATTCACTGAATTTAAAAGCCCGAGTGTCAGTCTGTTTGAATAAAACGAAGAGAAAACATTTGTTTGAAAGGCTTTTGCATGTCGTGCAATTTAACTTTGAGAATCGCTATGGCTGTACCGTGATTACTGAAATACAGAGAGTAGTTCTTTGACCATCGGATGAAATTTTCTATGAAAAGTCGTCTCTAAAGCTGCTGCAGACGAGTTGTATTGAGTACACCTCAATTCAACGGCGCATTACTGAATGGGTCAGTGTGTTTCCAACGGGATGGGGGCAAAGGGGCAGTGTATGAACTTCTTGGTCCACGCTCCCTCCAGTTTGTAAGAGCGCTCTGCTATGCATCTTAAAGAACATAATGTTTCTTTCAAATATCTGATGAAGTCGTTTTACTGAAAAGAGAAGTTTGAGTCCATCATTGTAGTTTTCTTTCCTTCTGCTCCTTCTGTAGGACTACACACTGACCATGTACTTCCAGCAGTACTGGAGGGACAAACGTCTCGCCTACATAGGAATCCCCCTAAACTTAACTCTGGACAATAGGGTCGCCGACCAGCTTTGGGTCCCCGACACCTACTTCCTCAACGACAAGAAGTCTTTTGTTCACGGAGTCACTGTCAAAAACCGCATGATTCGCCTGCACCCTGATGGAACCGTCCTCTACGGGCTCAGGTAGGTTCCGTCTTCCCTTTTTGATCTTGTAAGACACATGTGTTCTAATGATCTGAAGCAGACACTGGAAGGGTGATCGATATCCTTCTCAGAAGGTTTAATTTAACTGCACATGTAAGGTACAAAATTCGCTGGGCCATCCTGAGACGCCATGAAGTCCCTGGAAATAGCGCTGAGCCTAGACCAGTACAAATGAGAACTGGCCACACCTCCAGGAAGTAGTCACTGCTGACTATAGGAAGTCCCTATACTACCTCATGTTACCAGCTCCCTGCCAATGATCCTCCTCCTGGAGTTTGTCTGTTGCGAGTGCAAGCGTGTAACTGAGAAATTCTTCCTACAGGAAACAGAAAATGGTAACAACAGATCCACCTTCTCTTACATGAAACTTTATGATGCTCAAAAACAATACACATAATCACACATTTCAGTAAGATATCATATAAACTGGTGAAAATATACGTATAGCCCAGTCTTCAGTACTTTAAGATATTTTAAAATAAAAACATTTACTGCTTGTACGTCTCGTCCACATACAAAGGTGGTTTTTGAGAATACGCGTTCTAACGTGAAGGTTACTGAAAACCGGGCAGTCTCTTTGCACCGGTGCAGTTTGCCCACATTTAAACGAGTGGTTCTGCATGTATTTTTGAAGCTAACAGCACGTGCTGAGAAGGTTAGTTTGTGAGAGGAAATGTTGAACAATGCTGAACGTGCCTAAAGTACATTCATAGCTATTTCCGTGAGCTACAGAAGAAAATATTAGCAGCCACTGATAAAAGTAATGCAGAGATTTAAACATCAAATTTATTAGTAATTTCTATTCTTTTCATCAGATAAGAAGGCCATAGTCAAGTGATTTTGACAAATATACACAAATGATAAATAAATGTCAATTAGTTGCCAAAGAACCGGAAGAAAACTTTTTTTTTCTCACTTGCCCTCGAACAAGACGGACACGTTTCTTCGCTCTCCTGCTTTTGTTCTTTGTCCTGTGTATCAGAGCCTCTCTTTACACATCTTTCGAATCGTAAAATATTATTATGGATCTGGTCAGTTGGTCTCTCAACACAATTGATAATTTTTTTTACAAGAGACAGGGTGCTGGAGAGCCCTCATGTCCGAGCGGACGCACGCAGCTGGGTATGTCATGGATAACACGTGTGCATAATTGGATTTATGTTACAGGGTTTCTGATTTTGGATCGGTGGATACCTAGGATATCGACAAATTAGTAAGATGTCAGCAGTAGTTTCAGCCCTGGTAAAGCTGCCAACCTCATGTGATGGATTAATTTGAGCTTCGAGCTTCGAGCTCTCAGACTCGTATGTGTTTCGAGCTCCCTGGAACTCACCGGTATGATGGATTCGACCCTGGAGAAAAGCTAACAAAGCACGGACCGGCAGAATGTCCACAAATCAGGCTGTTTGGATTCACCATTGAGAATTCCAGCAGAACTGAAGGCAGACAGGGACCAGAGTCTGTCTGCCCAAACAATTGTTATTTATCTGAATCTGGCATCCCCGCTCGGCCTTGGAAGGTCAACTTGCCTCAAATAAATTGCTCCTGTTCGATATGTAAGTAAAGAAGTTCTGCTTTGTCCAACCCCCGCAACCCCCTGAGAACTTCTGTGAACACTTATCGGAGCTGTACCGGCTGAGAGACACTAACATCTTATCAGGACTATGGATACTCGTACTGGCTGGGAGACACTGTAA
>NC_056520.1:3150351-3163400 GCF_014905685.2 Nematolebias whitei
ATCTTATCAGGACTATGGATACTCGTACTGGCTGGGAGACACTGTAATATCTTATCAGGACTATGGAAACTATCTTGAAGTGCTCATGGACAAATCTCACATCTTGTCGTACATTCGCTCGCTGTGGTAGATTTTTTTGATTCTTTAAACCGTACCCTGTTAAGGAAACGGTGTGAGAGAACTTTTTATTTTACCTCTCTCTCCTTATGTGTCTTCCCTTTTTCTATCTAAGCAATAAGGGCAGCGCTTCTTAGAAGCTGCAGCCCCTGTACACTTCCGTCCATCTTTAGGACGTCTGTACTGAACATAATTTCGCTCTACTTAACTGTGCAACGACAATAAAGCTTATTCTGATTCTGATACATCTAGACTGTCTAGACTTTGAAATGGCACATTAGTATCCATGAAAAGGGCCACAGAAAGATGCACTTTGTTTAATATTTGATGCGTTGATTAAGTCATCACTATCGCCACCTACTGGCTTGGCACGTTTATGTATATTTTTCCCATATTGTGCTGTTTGTCCGGATAAATATTCAAATTATAAGTATAAATGGGTGAAACGTAACGCTCAGGTACTAACTGCAGGTTGAAATTTATTTCGTGCATCTCTGATTTTTTTCTCCATTGATCTTTTCAACAGTCAGGTTGAGAGGAGCTTGCACGACCTATGAATATTTATGCAAGCTTTGAATGATCAGAGTGCTAAGCAGCTGCGTGTTTCTGTCTTTGTTTGGACGTGCACTTGCTTACATGCATTTGCATCTGTCAGGGTTTGCACTTTAAAGTCAAACAGCGGTGCTCCATTATGCAACTGGAGTTCAGAGAATTTAGCCTCGTGGGCTACTTATAGACCGTAATGTTTTCAAGAGATAAAAGCAGAAGGGAGGTGTGTGACAGTGTTTTTTTAATTTTATTTTAAAATGAGATGTTAAATAAATGAATGTTAGATAAGGTTTAGGATTGAGCTGAAAAACAATTTTCTAAAATCATCGTAGCAAATTATGTACTTTCTGCTTTTAAAAATAATGAGAATGTTTCATTATAGTTATTTACTATGGACTATTTTTATTATAAAACAATAATTCTTACTATGTATTTTTATTTGTTTGTCATGACAATTGTTTTGCTCAGCTTCATTAAAAGTCTTCAGTATTATACAGAATTAAAACTACAAATCAAATGTATAGTTTATAAAATAAATGCAAGTGTGAGATTATTTCTTTATTTCATTTTCTGTTATTTTTCTTGGCTTTTTTCCTGTTTATTCACCCTATTTGTATTATTTTCTCTTTTTAAAGTATATTTTATAAGTATTTTGAAAAAATGTACATATATAAGTTTTGCTATCTTTCCATTTTACTCTTTTTTTATTTCTCCAAACATTAGTTTCTGTTAATTTTGTACTTTTTTCCAAGCAGTTTCTATCATTAGCACCATTAGCATTAGCAGCTAGCTTAACTTGCATAAACTTTCGATAGCGATGGCCGAAAAGTGGTCAAGCATTCTGCGCAGCTTTTTGCTCTCACCATTTTACCCTTTTCTAGGAAAAAGGTTGAGAACGAGAAAACGAGTCCGAATGGTTTAACGGTGAGGCAGCCATTTTACATTTTAAGGTCCGGGTCATGTCAGACGTCTCACTTAATTCCAGTTATTTTTTCAGACTTTTCCCACTTCTCAGTACAAACAGAACACATGATAAAAACAAACAATATCCAATTACTCATTTTATGGTAGAGTTTTAACCTTAGATTTGGACTCGAGCCCTATCTACACAAGAAAGATTTCTTGAAACGTTAGCATGTTTCTGATGGTGACTGTGGGAAAAACACACATTTCCACTGTTACGCTGTGTTTGGTGAATCCAGATCACTAGCTGGAACTGTGGTTTTTATATTTCAACTATACGCATGAGCACAGACACAGGACAACAGCTACCTCCAAAACAATGAATGCAAGAACGTTAGTTTGGACCAAGGATGAAGATGGGTTGCTCCCACTTTTTGAAAATGGGTGATTAGCACAAACAGCACTCTCCTATCCACCACTGACACTGCTGTTCATCTACGCAAGACCAGAAAAACTATTGACTACCGCTGTCTTCGTAGTGCACACACCCAATTTCACACCAATTCAGATCATTTGAGATCTGGATTAAAAAATCTTCGGTGTTAGAGAAAACAAGCGCAGTTGTATTTTCACAAATGTCCGAATCGCAGAAGAAAATTTACGGTTTTACGTAGCTTGGAGTATGTGTTGAAAATGACTCTCAGCTACTACCACATCAAATTTTATCTCCCTATCTGCAAAACTGACTGCGCTTTAGCCATTTTTATGTTGGCTGAGGGTGATCTGCAGTGGCAGCCATCTTGGATTTAGTTGACTTGATCCATTGATGACTTTCTGGGAATTTAAATTTTGTAGAGTACACAGAAAAATGTATTACTGCTCAAATTTTTCCTTTTGATGATGCGGAATAAATTAAAAACAAAACAGCCAAATAAATATTTAGACAAAATATTACATCATTCTTAAAATGCTTCTAATTTACAGTCTGGTGGTAAAATGATCAGTGTACTCTAAAACTGACCACATGGAAACCACATTTGTTGCTGCCATTTTAGCTGTTCATTAAAATCAGCTAATGGAGCTCCTCAGCCTCGTCTGGGTCTGAGCTGAATGAAGACATCCAGTGGCTAGCTGCCAAGCAGCCGGCTTTTAATCAGGCCAGACTCATCTAAATGATGTTTGAATTTGCATTTCACTTTACTGCTCGTTTTAGCTCTCTGATCATCACATCTGATTAACGGAGGAAGAACTCTTTGTGACCCACTTCGAATGAGCAGGCACTGAAGTCTGCCAACATCTCTTGTCGCGGTGCCTTTTTCATCCATCCATCATCTCCCGCTTGTTCCAAAGTCGGGTCGTGGGGGCAACATCTGGAGCAGGGAGGTCCAGACATCTCTTTCCATATCCACCTCTTCCTGCTCTTCTGAGATGATTCCACGACGTTCCCAGGCCAACCAAGAGATGTAGTCTGTCCAGCGTGTCCTGGGTCTTCCTGGGGTCTCCTTCCAGTTGGACATGCCCAAAGCACCTTCCTAGGCAGGTGCCCAGGGAGCATCTTTACCAGATGCCTGAACCACCTCAACTGGCTCCTCTGGATGTGGAGGAGCAGCGGTTCTACTCCGAGTCTCCTGATAACTGAACATCTCACCCTGTCTCTAAGGGAGAGTCCAGCTACCCTGCAGAGGAAACTCATTTCAACCTCCTGGATCCACGATCTCATTTTTTCAGTGTCTACCCAGAGTTCAAGACCAGAGGTGAGGGAACGTAGATCGACCGATAAACAGAGAGCTTTGTCTTACAGCTCAGCTCCCTCTTCACCACAACGGACCAGCACAGAGTCCGCCAGTGCCATTTTCTTATTCACAAATTTTCATCTAATCATAGGATGGAGGGCAGCCAGTTATGGTGTTGGGGAAGTGAACTCATCCTAGAACCGGACAGTTGTGACGTAGAGTTTATTTACGTATACAGTAACACATCGGGCTTTTAACGTAGAGGAGGCGCGATAACTTGTTTTTTTTTAATGCCGGTGTCCTGTAACGTGAAACCAGCTGAGGAACTTGGACGGATGCACATTTCGTTTCCTTTAAATATGATAGAAGCAGAAAAGTGCTTAATGCTTTAGTCTAATTGCGTTACTGGAGTCCTTATGCTGTTAGGTAACTGCACTGCTGGTTTTACAACATTGCAAATGGCTTCTTGTTTTTATCTTTTGTCTAAAATGTATTTTTTAAAACCTCTGTGTCCATTTTCAACTTTCAGGATAACTACCACAGCTGCTTGCATGATGGACCTAAGGCGGTATCCTCTGGATGAACAGAACTGCACTCTGGAGATAGAAAGCTGTGAGTAGGGAGGCCTCGTGCCCTTAGATCCGACTGCTCTGAATTATTTTCCAAAAGTCTGTTTTATGAATCTGAAATACCACTTCCATTAAGACGGTACAAAATGGCAGCTGACATTTTAGGAAGAAGACACGTTAGTATTTCCAGCTTAATATTCAAGCTCTTACTTAGAAATATGGACGTTAAGTACAATCGGATATAAACCTGGTGATTTCACAAAGGTTATTTTTGTCAGATTTTAGACAGCTCTTGTTATAGCAACAGAAAACATAATACAACTTGCCCTATGTATAAAGAAATTAAAAAATGTTGCTTTTATACCTAAATTCGCCATCTATCGTCCCACGTTTTTGGTTCTGGCTCTTTGGTTTGGCGGCTGCCAAAGACAACAGCCAAGACAACACTGGCCCTCATCTGACAATAACACAAAGTTCTTTTTCATCTAACTCAGTTATAATTGTTCTGTTTTTACATTTGAAGTAATACACGTTTAAAACAAACTGGCTGCACCAGAAACACTAAATGACCAACGGCGGTAGAAGGACTTCTTTAGCTGGATGACCGTTCTAGTCATTACCATACGGTCAAAGGTTTAATTGAACCATTTCTTCCTCGGGTGGAACAATTATACAACCTCAATTGTTGACGATGAGAATTGGAGGCACAAGTTTGAACTTCTTTTGGATTTTCAACATTAAAGATTAAGGCCAAAATGTATACATTCACCTAAATCTTTAAATAAGTGGTCGTGAAAGTTCTGGAATATCTTTGCCAGCATAAAACAAATTTGTTTGACAGCAACGATTGGCTAGACCAGTGCTCATCTGTCACCGTAAGATAAAAGTTAATTGGTTAAGAAGATCTGGAACAACCCAGGAACCACCAAGCCGGCTATGAACTGGAAAGTGCTGGAACGCCAGTGTCCCTGACCGCAGGAAAACCAGTTTTATGTCACCATGGACTGAGAGGACTACAACCAAGACAAGTCCTGCTCTTAAAGAAACACCTTGAAGCTTGACTGACATTCTTTAGCGTTATCCCATTTCACCAGATAGAGGGATTAAACTTGGCCACATGGGTTTTCCAACACAAAACACTTACGGAATGGCTTTCCCCAAGCTCTAACCCAAACAGACATTTGTGGACTATGCTTAAAAGCTGCATCTGTGCCAGGAAATCAGCGACATAGTCAATAAACTACCAATTCAGCAAAGAAGAAAATAAAGTCATCCATCCTGAGTTATACCAGAATCGTGTTGATGTATACAAAAAAGATGTGTAGTTACTCAACTTGCCAAGGAATATTTGACTACAAAGTGTGAGTGTATTACAACCTATATACATATCATACCTGTAAACTTGTCGCTTTTCGGCGAAATTTGCCGATTTCAATCAAAAATATGTCATTTACGTGAATCACCTAGATTCAAAGTTGGATTTTTTTCGGGGTCAGAGGCGTGGTAGATGGCATAATATCCCATTGACTTGACGTATGTAGCGCTAAAATAGAGTTACGTAAGCCGTGCTAGTTAGCTTGAAACAATGCTCGCGTCAGCTCATACGCTCTAAGCTAGTGCACTCACGTAGTGCTAGCTTAGTGCTACGCAAATCCCGGAAGTTGTCAACCGTGGGGGGGTAGGGTAAGGGTAAGAATGCGTTAGAGAAGCAGAGCGCTACATCTGTAGCATCTTAGCTAGCACATCTGTATTGTGTGCTGCTAGTTTAGTGCTACGTATTTAAGAAATGAGTTTATGCTATTAGCAAAATGCTCTTGGCTAGATGTTGTTGTCGCTAGGCTTTTTTTTTTTTTTTTTTTTTGGTTGACTAGCCATCTTTCCTATGGATGTCCAAAATAAATTAGGATATGTTAGTAAATGTGTTTTCCCCTACTTTTCTTGGAGTGTACCAGAATGCTTAATTTACATGTTAAAAATCACTAAATCGTCCCGATGCCCACAGGGAAACCCCATCCCTTGTGAGTTTGCAGGTATGATATATAATTTTGCCCGTTTGGAGAAAACCATCAGTAAATTCAGACATCTTGTCTTGGAAACTCACTATTCTGTATATTCATTCCACTTTGGATAAAAAACTGTAAATCTTTAATGAGATCGCATCACAGATAATTGTGGAATCTCTTGGTAAAAAAAAACAAAAAACAGATGAGTTTTTATGATCGTACATCCAAACAGTTCTACCTCCTTTGTAGGTAGTTGCAGAAAAATGTTAAACTTGAAAAAAACGAGCTGCTTCAGAAATGTCTCACAGCCTCGTACGGTTGGACGACAATTCTATCCCGATTGCATTTCAGAAAGTTTCCCAATTAAAAAAGTAGATTTGTAGCCTTAATTTACTGTTTACATTAAAACACTTGTACCGAAACATAGTAATTGCAGTAAATATTGTTATGAGCTCCTTCTTCAAAGCTTTGCTGATTATTGTTAGTCTCTATTAACAGGGTAATCATTTACCCCTGGCATGCCAACTACATGGTATTTTAGAAAACAAGAATTTTAATTGTGAGTTATGCACAAAGATAAATACATATTAGATGTTTATGTAAGAGGTTAATAAAGTATGAGATCCAAAAATAAAATTAAACCCTCCTGAAGTGACGTAAACCCATTAAATGTCTGGCTTTTCCAAGCAATGTTCGGTTCTTGGAAGCAGCTTCAAATTTTTTTCCTCTCTTCCCAAATGGCAGCGCAGTTGGACGATCCGCAACACTGCGTATCTTGGTCTCCAGTGATGGCTTTTGACAGATGGTTACACCTTGGTGTACGTGTGTTTCTTCTTCTTCTACAGACGGCTACACCACAGACGACATCGAGTTCTACTGGAAAGGAGGCGAGGCTGCCGTGACGGGGGTGACGCGCATCGAGCTGCCGCAGTTCTCCATTGTCGATTACAAACTGGTTTCCAAAAACGTAGTCTTTTCCACAGGTAAATATTGAACAATGGTTTGAATTGATACTGTACATAATTCCTTCAAAGGACTCGTTTACAAGAGAGACCAGTTTTAGACAGACCACAATCTTTAGCCCAACAATCTGAACCTTGTTGGGTTGGTCAGCGCTGCATATAAGTTGAAATATGAAGTACCTTTAGTGAATGCAAGCGTTCAGAGGTGGCACTTAATCGAATCAGAATGTAAATCAAGGAGCAGATTATTGCCACCTCAGGTAGTTGTTGACCCTGAGGAGACGGTTTAATTGGATTAATGGTTTCGTCATTGCACTGGAAGGAAACGAGAATGCCAGTTAGTTTGTTGAGGACTTTGCATCAAGCTTGCAGGGGTAATTGAAATGAGGAAGGTAATACGCACAATGACTATATCATATACTTTACCCATACGAGTGCTATTCAACTAAATTAATCAGGGGGCCACAGTTACTGAAAGCAAAGATCTCAGGGGCCGGACATCCAGCAGTTATTCTTGGATAAAAATATCCTTATATTATATACTGTACTTTCAAAAAAGGAGCCACACTCGAAGACAGGAGAAGATTTTTAACCCAGTTTACTTGCAAGGACAGACGTTCACACAGGCTTACACAGACGTCATCATACTATTAATGAGTAAATGGTGGACCAAATTGAGCTCACCTGTGGACCTCACCAGGCCACCAGTTGAATAGGCCTGACCTATACTACATATATATATGAATCTTCCCTTCAAGACATGTCATTACGGACGTGTTTGGGGACATGTCCTGCGAAAAGAAGGAAAAGAGGTGTGTAGTTTGTGTTTTTCTGTCAACACGTGTCTCGTGGTTAATTGGTGTTACAAAACACATCAGTCAGGTGATATTTATAGCTTCAAAACAGAGATCGTCTACAGCGTTTCACCTTCCAGGGCCAGCGATAACAAACAAGGAGACACGCTAAGGCAGTTTGTGGAGGTGAAAAACACCGTATCACGTTTCGTGTTGTAATTAATGCCTCGGTACAGCGTGGAGGAATAATTCAACGATACTTACATCCCTCAGGGAGTTACTTGACATGCAGTAAACTTTGATTTTGTACTGCGCCACACACACACACACGTCTTAAATTAATTTTTATGTGTGCTTTTACACCCAGATACTTTATTGATGTCTCCTAAGTGACAGCCAAACAATCTAGGCAGCTCTTGCACACCCAGTTGTGTTTTTTATTTATTTAGAGCTCTGCTGGAGAAATAAAATCCGGGTGACATTTAATAATTGTAAATTTGAGCAAGAGTCATACCCACTAAGAAAGGGACATACACCTTAAATCACACATTTGTTTGCTTTTTTTAGGGGGGTGTATTTAACGCTGTATCCTTGGTTTCCAAAGAGCGTCCCCTCCCGAGCTGCTTTTCAAACGGTCCCATCTCATGGTTTCACAGCATTTTTACCTTCGGCCATTTCTGTCTTCTTGTGCCGGAGCGTGTTTGTTTTGCAGAGACCGTACGTCCCCCGTGGAAGAAGATTATTATTTAGTGTCCAGGATGTTTGAGGCGCATCAAAGGATCTCTGCGCTGCTGAATAACGATCCGGTTTCCTTCGTTACACGTGTTACGAGGCAGCCTGTTTCTTTTCTCCCCAGCTCATTTCAGTGTCTCTCCCAGCCTGTCACTTCTCGTTTTTCCTTCTACTTTCTAACCTTTTTCAGCTTTTTCCCTTCTGCTTGTAAAATGTGAGCTGAGACACCAATTATCCTGCTAAAAACCGATCAGAGTTCAGGGTGTTGCATTATTACACATACTGTAGATCACGACATGGCACAAGCTCTCAGTCAGTGGTTTCTTAGATCACACTGGTTGGTTGGTTTTCAAACTATCTCTCAGATCGGAGGCAATGTGTTCAATATAACGGTACTTCATCTAGCCACCTAACGATCACTAATGGTGTGCCACAAGGCTCAGTTTTAGGACCCACCCTTTTTACTATTTCTATAAGTAATGTAGGTTCAAACATTCCTGACACATCCTTGCATCTATGCTGATGATACAGTGGTTTATTGTCAAGTTATCACAGTTGCCACAGTTTTCCAGCTTCTACAGTTTGTATTTGACATCATTCAGTTTGACTTATTCCATCCCAAACTGGTGCGAAATACTGATAAAACCAAAAGGATGTTGTTTTCAAACAGAACGTTGGTGCCAGCTGTTCTTCCTCCTAACTCATCCATGCTTGGTGTTCCTATTGAGTTTGTAGATTCTTACAAATACTTGGGAATTTTGGTGGATGCACATCTCTCTTTTTAAGCCGCATATTGAAAACTTGAGAAAGAAACTGAAATTAAAACTGGGTTTCTTTTTCAGAAATAGATCTTGCTTAACTCTGAATGCCAGAAAACGCCTTGTCTTCCTTCCCTCCATGGACTAAGGTGACATTATTTACATGAATGCCCATGCCAGCACTCTGCAGATGTTGGATGTTGTCTACCATGGCACGATGAGATTCATAACTGGTTGTAACTACCGTGCCCATCACGGTTTCCTGTACTCCTTGGTCAGTTGGTCATCATTTGTGCACGTAGGCTCTCACACTGGTTCATTTCCATCTTTAAATCACTTCTTGGTCTACTACCTTCTTATATCTCCTCCCACATGTCGTGCCGTCAGTGCAGTTACAGCGTGCGCTCTCAGGACATCATTACTTGCAGCGTTCCCTCAGTTTGGACTGAACTTGGCTAAAAGGCTTTTTCTTACTCTGCTCCTGCACCTGGGATACTTTGCAACAGGAACTGAAGTTGACCACCTTGATTTCTTTAAGGGGTTTCAACATTTGATAAGATCAATAGAAACATCAAAGCAAATGTGCTCTTGTTTTTAGTATTGTACATTGTTTTATATGACATTGGGCAGTGTGGTGGTGCAACAGGTAGAGCTGCTGCCTCTCAGCAAGCAGGTTCAAATCCCAGTCTGGGGATCTTTCTGGGTGGAGTTTGCATGTTCTCTTTGTGCATGCGTGGGTTTTCTCCGGGTACTCCGGTTTCCTCCCACAAACCAAAAACATTCATGTTAGACTGATAGTAACTCTAAATTGTCCCTAGAAGAGTGAGAGAGTGAATGTTGTTTGTCTTGTTTGTCTCTATGTGTCCCTGTGATGGACTGGAGACCTGTCCAGGTGTCCCCCGCCTCTCTCACAGTGATTGCTGGAGACCCCGCGACCCAAAATGGAAGAAAGGGATAAAAGATAATGGATGAATGGATTATATGGCATCTTAATTTATTGTTTTATAACACTACTTCTATTTTAATTGCATTTTACTGTACTTTATATGTTGTCTGTCTAAAACAGGTCTCTCTTGTAAATGAGTCCTCGTGAGTCAATGAGACTAACCTGTAGAAATCAAGGTTTTCTTCTGTAGCTCAAGTATTTGGAGGTGTACGCACATGTCTGATGCGCACATGACTAAACAAAATGTTTAAGAGAGTTACTCGTAGCGTCTCTGATATCGTCTGTTTTTAAACGGCAGCAGTTCGAGGAGTTTTAAATCTTCAAAATCGTTTATGTTCGATTAGTTTTGCACCGTTTGACACTGCAGGCCTCAAATTTTCCTACAAGTTTATGAGTTTTAGAGACTATGAAATGCTTCATTTAAAGCTTATACGAGGGCGGACGTATTGAAACGGTATAATCGTCACCTGTAAACTTTATTTTTTGTTCTTTCCATAACTTCAGACCTGCTCAAGATAATTTAATAAAACTTTATACACACATGCATCATCAATAGACAGAGTGTAGCATACATTTTACATCACACCAGCTCTAAAGTCAAGGTCACAAACTATACAGGGTCTTTGCTTGTCTGGGCCATTGCTGTCTAATAGTTAGTCAACGAGTGTATAATGGGTCGCATGTGGCAAATGTCTTTAGTCCATCCATCCATCATCTTCCACTTGGTCCAGAGTTGGGTTGTGGGGGCAGCAGTTTGAGCAGGGAGGTCCAGACATCTCTTTCCACAGCCACCTCTTCCAAATCCTCCTGAAGGATTCCAAGACTCCAGATACCCTACCCTGTATATGCAATCTCTTTAACGATCTCTCTCTAGTTTCAGGAGTGATTTGCGACAAAAGGGTGTCAGCAAAGGTCAAAGGAAAAGTTTACAAGACATTGGTGAAACCAGCTATGTTGTATGGTCTGGAGACAGAGACAAGGAGACAGAACTGGAAGTGGCAGAAATGAAGGTGTTGAGGTTCTCCTTAGGAGTGACAAGGATGGATAAGATTAGAAGTGAGATCATCAGAGGTACAGCACAGGTTGAGCAACTGGGAGATCAAGTTAGAGACCAGACTGAGATGGTTTGGACATGTCCAGAGGAGGGACAGTGGGTATATTGGTAGAAGGATGTTAGAAATGCAGCTGCCATGGAAAAGACAATGAGGAGATATATGGATGCAGTTAGAGAGGACATGGAGGTAGTTGGAGTGAGGACAGAGGATGCAGAGTGAGATGGAGGAGGATGACTCGCTGTGGCGACCCCTGAAGAGGGAAAAGCTGAATTAAGAAATATCTGCAGTCACTTTCATTTAGTCGCTACCCAAAGATTGTAACCATATGAGGGCAGGAGCATAGACCAAGTGGTAAACAGAGAGCTTATCCTCGCAGCTCAGCTCCCTCTTCACCACATTGGACCGGCACAGAGTCCGCAGTACCGCAGAAGCTGCACCGATCTACTGCATCCGACAATCTCACGCTCCATTCTTCCACCGCTCATGAACAAAACGCCCCTAGACACTTCAACTCTTCCACTTGAAGCATAACCTCACTCCCAACCCAGAGAGTGCAGTCCGCCCCTTTTCAACTGAGGACCAGAGCCTCAGATTTGGAGGTGCTGATCCTGATCCCAGCCGCTTCACACAAGGCTGCGAACCGCTCCGGTGAGAGCGGGAGATCATGGCATGATGACGGCAACAGGACCACATCATCTGCAAACAGAGACATAATCCCAAAGCCACTAAACTCTACACGTAAAACGGGACATAACTCAGTGGGTGTTATAGACACTGAGCTGATTTTTGACGTGGTAGTCACTGATACATATATCATGTATATGACATATGCATATCTGAATGTGGCATGTCATTTCTTAACATGGGAAGGTTTTAGTCTAAAATATGAAGGGAGGCAGGCGATATGCATTCTTCACAGAAACGATAGATATTTAATTATTTTTTTTCCACCTCCTCCTCCTCCTCAGCTTCACACATGGCGTTCCTCCCACTCACGGATGTTGTTTGGTGTAGCTGTTATAGCAGTTCCACACCTACACGCTGCTGTACCTCAGCCTCCTCGTCTCAAGTCTCTTCGGCGTTAGTTCCTCAATGGAGACACTCGAGTCTGAATTAGACTGGAGGAGCTGCAGAAACGGAAGTGAAGAAGTTTTTTTTTAAGCCCTGCGATAGCCTGTTTCTATTTTTACACTTATGTATGTTAATTACGTGTCGAGTTGGCTCCAAGTTACAAAAGCTGTTACCCAGGAGCCAAAAATAGGATAATCCAAAGTGCCATAGGAAGTGCTGAGTATTTTTAGACTGTGAGTTTACATTTATTGATTTATAAGGACAGAAACGCCAAAGATTTTCGTTGTATATAATGTGCTAAAAAGAAATCCGTGTTTGTGTTACAGCTTTTAAATTGCAGGGGTTTGCAGATTTATATTTAAATAAAAGGCTATCAGGACAGTAAACATTAATAAAACAGATTCTAAACTAAATTTTAAAAGTCTCTTGGCGGTGTAGGGTTTACTCACCGGGTTCACGTCTCTCCTGTCATTGTTGAGAGATTCTATCCAGTCCTACATGTTGGACCACCTCTGTATTAAAGCTGTAGATCAAATGATTTGAACTGGACTTGTGTGGTTATGAACAAACATCTTTCTTGTTGTAGGTGGCTCTTTGAAGGAGTTTATTTCTGACCGTAATGATGAGCTAATGGCTAGTTAGTCAATTGCTCCCGTCTAAAAACAACTGTCTCAAAATCTTCTTTCGGCTACGCCTGTGTTAGCATATTAGCATCTGTTAGCATTTTAGCTTGTGTTAGCATATTAGCATGTGTTAGCATATTAGCATGTGTTAGCATTTTAGCATGCTAATCTGGTAACTTTTTTTTGCTCCTATCATCAAAATGTTTAGTTTCAATATTGTGAAGGTGGGTTTTC
>NC_056520.1:3163410-3171358 GCF_014905685.2 Nematolebias whitei
TAATTTGGATAAATAGTTTATTTCTGACCTTGTTGATGAGCTAATGGAGTCTGTGGACTGCTCCTGTCTTAAACAACTATAGTATCAAAACCTTCTTTGGCTATGTCTGTGTTAGCATTAAGCATTGTAAACAGTTTTTGTAGCCATCATTTTATTATTTTCAAGGTGGGTTTTGTGGAAAGGTTATAAACAATTATTATCTTACCTGTTACAGATGGAAGTAGCATTATCTCTGACCAGACTGACAAAGTAACGGTTAGCCTGAGCGAGGATAAGACCAAAAGTGGATCACCACCTCCATAAAACAACTCCAATGTAAAAATTTCCATTGTGCTTTATGCTAACGCTGCTTTGTAAACCTTTACACTGTTAGCAATAATAATAAAATTAATGTAGATTTTTATGTTGATTTGTAAGTTTAAACAGTAACAGCTAGCTGTAGCATGTTTTAAATGACTATGCTTGCAACTAAATTTAAAAAAAAACTGTGACGTAAGGGGTTATAAAATGGCATTAGCATGAACCGCTACGTCAATTTTCAGGTTGGATTCGTTAAAGATGGCAGCACCATTTTGGTGCTAGTTATTAGCAACTAGCCGTTAGCTCATCAGTCAATGAGGTCGTTCAGAAACCTATTAACCTTTCTACAGAACTCGACTCCAACAGATCTAAAATATCCCTTTACGAGGCGCTTTGCTAACACGTTTTAAATTTTCTTTGTTCTCGCTAGGCAGGGGATTTTAATTTTATACCCAATAAACTGTCTCCAGCCGTACGCCCGAGTGTGCAGTTGGTTTGGACCCACGCTCGCCACAAGTAGCTTTGGCTGAAGCCCAGAAAGTAGAAATTACAGCATAATGAGTCCCACTTCTCCCTCAATTTAAAATCAAAAGGGAAAAGACTAGTGGGAGTAACGAGTCATGGATATGGTCCACTGAGAGATGCACTATGAGACGGATGAAGAGTACCGTCACTGTTTTTTCTGTCAGCGTTTCATACACACACTCTTATTAAAAAAACGAGATGATGTGTGAAGCATCAAAGGTATTTCTACCTGCGTTTCTAAAGATAGCCTTCTTGTAGTGATGTCGAGTTGGAGCGGGGAACCGATCAGAGAGAACACGGTGATTTTTATTTATTTAGTTTAATCACTGTCCTGAATTTTGTGACACGTCGTCAAGAAAAAGGGTTGCGCTTGTGAAGGGGATACTTGTTACCATGGCGACAAATCCAGCCCATGCTGCTGCGGTTGCCATAGAAACTGAAACAAAAACACATGATGCTTGCTCTTGGTAAAAATGGAAAAAGTTTGTATTTTTAATGGCAATGCTCTCATTTTGAAGTTGTTTTCGGGATTAGCATCAAACATCTGATGCGCCGAAACCCCTCGGGTGATCTCACATTCCATTTCTGGGGCTTTGAAGGCTTCAGAAGCTGTTCTTCTCTCTGTTTCTGTTTAGGTGCCTATCCTCGACTGTCTCTAAGCTTTAAGCTGAAGAGGAACATTGGCTACTTCATCTTGCAGACGTACATGCCATCGATCCTGATTACCATCCTCTCCTGGGTATCCTTCTGGATAAACTACGATGCGTCGGCAGCCAGAGTGGCTCTGGGTAAGAAGCAGAAGCCGGTAGGCAGCAGCTATTGGACTTTCTCAGCCGAATTTGGGAACTAACACAAACCACAAGGTGATTTCTTTCCTATCAGTGCTGAAAGAGACATTACACATTCATTGAGAAGTCACTTAAAATACTTTACTTTTGCATTTGTTGTGAAGTGGTTTTCCCTTTTTTTTTTAAATCTGTGCCTTATTTTTAAAGGATAGAAACAAAAGACCAGGGGTAAGAGGCTAACCAGTTGAGTTTTTAAATGACGAATTCTGATGCAGTTTTTTTTTAAGCATGGCAGATTTACGAAGCCACATTTTATCCTCATGGAGCAAAGAGGGGATTTGGAACTATCCCCCGTCCTTCCATATTGTGAGCTGTATAAATTGAAAAATAAGTGAGGTATTGACTTCCATTTTGATGTCAGAATCAGAATAAGCTTTTTTGTCATTGCACCGTTAAGTACAGCGAGATTATGTTCCGTACAGCCGTCCTAAAGATGGACGGAAGTGTACAGGGGCTGCAGCTTCTAAGAAGTGCTGCCCTTATTGCTTAGATAGAAAAAGGGAAGACACATAAGGAGAGAGAGGTTAAAAAAAAAAGATCTCTCACATCGTGTCCTTGACAGGCACAGTTTAAAATATTTAAAAAATCTACCTCAGCAAGCAACGTAGACAGACACATGCATGTCCGAGAAGACGGTGAGATTTGTCCATGAGCACTTCAAGATAGTTTCCATAGTCCTGATAAGATGTTACAGTGTCTCTCAGGCGGTACAGTTTCTTGGGGGGGGGGGCAGAGCTTCTTTATTTACATATCCACCAAGAGCAATTTGAGACAAGTTGACCTTCCAAGGCTGAGCAGGGAGGCCAGATTTAGAGAAACAACAATTGTTTGGGCAGACAGCCTCTGGTTCCTGTCTGCCTTCAGTTCAGCTGGAATTCTCAGTGGTGGATCCAAACAGCCAGATCTGTGGACATTCCACTGGCCCGCCCTTTAGCTTTTCTCCAGGGTCGAATCCATCATGTTGGTGAGATCCAGGGAGCTCGCAACGCATTCTGGGGAGTGGTGGTGCAGAGGTTAGAAGATGGTTCTGTGATCGGAAAGTTGCAGGTTCAACTCTCGGTACCGTTCAAACTCAAAATGTGGGTAGAAAAGGTAAAACACCCACACCTCCCTCCACCCTCATTCGCCTCACACTGGGCCCCTGAGCGAGGCGCTTAACCCCCACCATCTGCTCCCTAAACAGGTCTCTCTTGAAAATGAGTTCTCGTGGCTCAATGAGACTACCTGGATAAATAAAGGGGAAAAATGAGAAAAAAAATACGAGTCTGAGAGCTCTAAGCACAAATTAATCCGTCACATGAGGTTGGCAGCTTTACCAGGGCCGAAACTGCTGCCGACGTCTTACTAATTTGTCGATATCCTAGGTATCCACCGATCCAAAAAGCAGAAACCCTGTTATCATAAATCCAATTATGTACAAGTGTTATCCATGACATACCCAACTGTGTGCATCCGCTTGGGCATGAGGGCTCTCCAGCACCCTGTCTCTAGTAAAATGTTTTTATCAATTGCGTTGAGAGACCAGCTGACCAGATCCATAATAATATTTTACGATTCGGAAGATGTGTAAAGAGAGGCTCTGATTCAAAGGACAAAGAACAAAAAGCAGGAGAGGAAAGAAACATGTCCGTCTTGTTCGAGGGCAAGTGAAAAAATGTGTGGTTGCAACTGGACACAAGAAAGCTACATATAGATCCCTATAGAAAATAGGGTTGCCATGTCAAAATCCAAGATTGCCACCACCATATTTACAGTATATGCAAACCAGCCACCTAGGTCATTTGAGGAAACTATGCTTTCTAGTTTTCAATATTGCTTAAAAATATAGTTTCCTCAAATTATTGGGGTAGTTGCATATTAATGTATGGCGGCCAAGGCCACCACTGGCTACCCCCTGGCTCGTCCATCGCACTTTGTGGTGGATGCAATTTCTCCCTCCACTCACCAAGCTCCATCTCACTATGCCTCCTTGGACAAGCCCTGCAAAAAAATTACACATGCATTATCCTACATGTTTTGGATGTTTCTCTGTTCCAACACTCCTGATTTGAGTGAATGGGTGATTAAGTCTTCTGCAGGACATGAAGAGGTAATTCAGCTGTTGAATCTGGTAAAACATGTAGGATAATGGCCCCAAGATTGGCCATCCCTATAGACCCACAACTATTCAGCAGGGTCACAACCACTTGAGATTTGAAATCTATATTCCTCTTCTTGTAACGAAATCCATCCAGCAAAGCATAGCAGATAACTTGCACTAACGTTCATAAACTACATAAATCAGTAAATCTTTCTTGCCAGGGTTCTCTTTGGGCCAAGAAAATCAAACAACTCTAGTCATTTTGCACTTTAGTTGAACATGACAACCAAGTAGTACAATGTGTAACAGCTAGAGTTGATTTTATTTAAACCCTTGTTATTCTGCACCAAATATAGCTTTTCGGTTTGGATTTTATAGCAGTCAAGCCCAACTTTCTTATAAAAGTGCATCTAGAGATCAACGGGACTAACAGATTAGCAACAAGAGTCTCATTGCCATCGTTGGTGACGACAGTCTGACCTTTCAGAGTGCAACTACACGACTCCTCAGAGAACTTAACTGGGTACATTTTATAATGACGACCATGGGAGCTAATTTGTGAATGGTGGTGGTGGGGCTCCCATAGTGAGCCAAACTTATTTTAAATATGATTTAAATGGATTGTACTTTTATAGCGCCTTTCTTTCGTAGCAAGATACTCAAAGATCTTTACAACAATCTGTGTCCTCATTTATCCATTCATACAGCACTCTACTAGATCTATACAAAGAATAATCAGAGCTTTATCACATTCATACACCGATGGGACACACATCAGAGGCGATGAGGGGTTCGCTGTCTTGCCCAGGGACACTTCAACATGTGACTGCTGGTGGAATCGAACCCCCAGCTCTTGCATTGGAGGAGACTGCTCTAACCACTCAGCCACAGTCGCCCCATTTAACAGCACTCAAGGAAAATATATGGTTGATGTCACTGTCATTTGGGATAACTAATAATAATTCCCTTCCTAGCAACAGAGCAAGTTCATATTTGTTATAGCATTATAATTGAAGATGCTTAAAAACAGCTTTTAGAACACATTAGGCCCTGTCTGGTGGCCTAGAGGGTCCTGATGGTATCCTTCTGCTACAGCAGCCATAATTACCCGGTCACGACAGGGTCCCTGTGAGCAATAAAAACAAATCTCAAACAAATGTTTGTTGGTTTGTAGTCATTGTGATCCCTGAAGGAGGATGCAGTGTGGTTTGTCTGGGACGAATGTTGACTCGATATACAAGACAGGAGTAATAAAGGCAAAATGACCATCAAAGCAATATCTAAAAATGTTACCTGGATAGTTGATTCTCAAGAAGACGTAACAGTGTTGGGGTTCTGAGTGCTCTGGTGTAACTAAATTAAATTGGACTCCACCTACTGTTGGTTAGGGGCCGGTATCTTTTTTGGTATGTATTCTCGAAGTACAAACTCATTTGGCAAGCGGTTTTATATATAAATGTGGTTTTAGGGTGAAGGGGCACATCTTTCTTGAACCAGATGCTTTCAGATTTTTACCTGAATTTAGCTTCTACTGTATGTTGGTCTGTGTGCTGTGTTAAGAATACCTGGTCGCCTAAAACCTCATTGTGAAACCTAATGGTTTCAAAACAAAATACTCTAGTGGCATGCGGGTGAAAGTTGTACACATGCTTTTTGTATCCATTATCAAACGTCTGGTATAAATCTGCTACAATATTTGACTGCCCTTCTTGGCAGGATTAATTGAGTTCATTTAATTGGCTAGTTTATTTGGACTGGACTCGGGTTTTAAAGGTACAGTCCTTTCAAATAGTACCAGTAGTTAGTGCTTTACCTGCCGGAACGAAAGTCACAGAACACAGAGTATGAAAAAGACAGAAACATTATAATATTCCCTGAGAAAGCGCTAAGCTGCCTGCTTTGATGCAGTTTTCTGTGTGGGATGTAAGTTGAAGTTTACGGGTCTGGAGATGGGAGGTCAGTTGTGGGTCCTGTTGTAAAGCTTGGCCTCCGGGGCCAAACCTTTCAATCTGGACCTCTAACTGATTGCCACTTTGGCTCTTCAATCATCTGTGCATGGATAGATAATGGACCGATAATGACCTTAACACATCATAATGCTTTTAGGAAAGCATGTTCTTATCCATTACCGTACTGCAGCGTCTGTCTCTGCTTTGGTGTTGCTCGTTATCTGAAGAGTCTCTATTTGTGCATTCTTTTATGTGGCTTGGTCTTGTTATCACATTCGTTAAGGAATGCATGCAATATCTGGTCATTACGGTATATGCCTTGGAGCGCTTGTCTGATTTTGTGTGTTCAAGAGCAAATGGATAGCTGCAATATCCGGTGTGGGCCTCGGCAACTGAGAGGCATCCGGAAGTCCACTCAGTTCTCTTATGGTGCATTGTGAGCTTTCAGCAGGTAGCTTGTTGTAAAGGAAAATGTGCCAACCTGCCGGTAAGAGAAGTGTAATGATCAGTGGGAAATCAATTCAAAGAGGCAGAAGGCAAACAATTGAATTGTTTGAAGGGGAATCTCATTTTCCCAAGCTATTCCGAAGGACTGCAAAGTTACAAATTACCCGCTCGTGCCCTAATCTAGTTGCAGCCCATTTCCCAGAGTCATGCCCCTCGTTCGTGATCACATTATATGAACAGTCAAGGTGTGGGTGTTCGTTGGGAGAACGAGAGTACATTTAGTGTAACGCAAGATCCCAATATGATTCTCCAGACCTTTAAAATGTATTTTTTCGTAGCGGCAGATTCATAAAACGACGAGTGGTACAGTCTGCACACTGAAGCAGTTATCGTTCATTTATTTCCATGATTGCATCCAACATGGCACCTTCCACTTTGTGTAACATTGAGCTGTGCTGCTAATTGTGCACATTGGCCTGTGATTAGAGGAGATTTGATTGCGGAGTGCCCGTTCGTCTGAGCCATTATGGCAGAGAAGAGACTTGGAGACATGTAAGTAGAAAGTCTTTGGGTGTAGGGGACAAAAAGCGGTGCCGCATGATCTGGTGGGTGAATGAAAAGAGAGGGGGGGGATGAAAGATGGGTGGGGGGGGCGACAATGGGACGAGACAGACAGTTGTAGGCGAGGAAGACAAAAAGTAAGAGAAACCCTGCAAAACTACATTTCTCCCTGGTGAGAACAAAAGCGTGATGAAAAAGCACGGGAGGCCCACGGGCACTTGGCCCCTTGATTAAATTGTCTGAACGAGGAGTGAGGGAGGTGGGGGGGGGGGGGGATTGAAGGACGGAGAATAATGGCCCAGCTGAGAGAGCATCTATAAAGAACAAGACTGTTGTTAAGTACCAAAAAAAGAGCGCCATCCAATAGTGTCTAAGACAGGAAGCATGTGCATGGGTATGCGTTCACACATACCCGAGCGGTGCTAACCTTGTAATGTGCCAATAAATCAAAGTAAGGGCTAGATTGACCTTAGCTATCCTGCTCCCCCCTCCCACCCCTATGACTGTTCCACATCTCTGCACTTATTTTATGGCTCTCAAACACCAAAAGTCATGTCTGTTAGATGAGCAACCACGCCACAGACAGGCCCCGTTTATATCCAACACGAGAAAATTAACTGGCGGGGAAATGTTTGCCTTTTATTTGTAATGAGATAAGACGGTTTTTATTGCATCGCAAAAGGTCAGGGTTTGTGGGAATGTGGGTGACATGTGTGTGAGCTGGTAAACGCAAGCAATGACACCCCTGAAAGTTGAAGTAAACTAACCGAAAACGAGTCGAGATGTCTTGACCAGATTCCAGAGTTGAGAGTTGAGGGTTAGGGTTTCCGCATTTTCCTCGTTGAGAACCACGACCAGGTTCTTTAAAGCTTTTTAAATTGCACGGTGTTCCCAAAAAACACTGCAGTCCCTCTCAAAGTTTCACCCACTCCTAATGAAGACTGTCTACAAGACTACACAAGGCAAAAAATAAACTGCTATCAAGCAAATTATTGCAATATTTTGCAGTCTATGGAGTCTATTATGATGAAACTCCAAACTTTCTCGATATTAGTTTAAATCATATCACCCAGCCCTACATTTTCATATTATGGCCCATAACTTGGGATCCACTCGAGATCCTTTAGACAGAGTGCTGTGCACACTTTTCATCACATTCATTCTCTTACTTGGAGATATCTCTCCAAGGTAAAGGTCACAAATCAAGGTCAACATGTAAGAAAGGCCTTTGCTTGTCC
>NC_056520.1:3171368-3173543 GCF_014905685.2 Nematolebias whitei
TTTTTATCATCCCAACTTTAAGGACACAAATCAAGGTCAAAACTAAATCAAAGTTTTTGCACGTCTGGCTCATTACTTCCAATCTGCTCAAGATAATTTAACAAAAGTTCATACACACATGCATCATCAATACATGGAGTGTCACACACAGATTTCATCATCCCAGGTTCAAGGTCAAGGCCACAAATCAAGGTCAAACTATAAACAAGGTATTTGCTTATCCAGACCATAATTTTTTGTCTTGCTCAAAATAGTGTAACTAATCTTAATATGAATTTGTACCTCCATAATCCCAGTTTGAAGATCATAAATCAAGGTCAAATGTTATACAAGGCCTTTACTTGTCTGTGCCACAACGTCTGATCTGCTCAAGGTAATTTAACAAAACCTGAGCATTTGTATCGTCACTAGACACCATGTCGCATAATCTTTTCAGCCCATGAGCTCTAAAGTCAAGGTCACAAATGAAGGTCAAAGATTACACAAGGTCTTTGTTTATCCAGGCCATTGCTTTAGATTGCTGTATAATAGTTTGTTGACGGGCGTATAATGTGCCATACATAATACTCTTGCTTGTCACTTTCAGTTTCTCATTTTGTCGTGTAAACTTAGAAGGTGTAAGAATCTGATGTATGAAGTTATTCAATGACCTCGTAGAGGTTAATGATAACAAAAGATGGAAGCTGGAAACATGCACCACTATTTAAATGTGTTATAACTGCAGGGCGACCAAGAGGTGCTGGGGTGTTTTTAAGGCAGACCTTAGAATTTCAATGAAGCAGAGGTTAAACGTCCAACTTCATTGTTCTTATGAGTCCAAAAAGATTGAACATGAAAGGAATCAGCAAATTGTTTTAGGAGTGCCCGAGTAGAAGAAAGGGAGGGTTTACTGGGCTGTTACTCCCCACTCTTCTCAATTTCTGCAGCACTTGAGGAGGCAATCACAGCAGCATTTTCTTTTCTCCACTGGGTCAGTTCAGTTCTTCACAAGAAGCAGAAGCAAATACTTTCTCTTTGAGAATGACCATGTTTCCATAGCAACAAACTTTTTCTTCCCCCTTCAAAGTTACCTCAGAGTTCAGGTAAAAGTGACCAATCTGCCGTAAATGGAGAGATGTATCGTAGAAAATGTGTGAATGAATATGTTAATTTTGACTCTTTCCACTGTAGTCCACTCCATCATCATCCTCATCGCCTTGATTTAACCAGATAAAAACCCATTGAGATGAAGATCTCTTTTCCAAGGGTGACCTGGCCAAGAGGTCAGCAAGACATATCATAAAAAATAATCAAAACAATTAAAGATGCACAGTATACCCACTTATACAATTTTTGATTTCAAAGTGCAAGGTAAAGCAAAACAATGATCTTAACCATCGGCGTCAGGAACATTTGTAATGGGGGGGGGGGCACATTGGTGATGGTATCAGGGGGTCTTACCCCAGGAAAATTTGAATAAAGTAGATGCCATTTCCTGCATTCTGGTGTATCTGAACGTGTTATTAAACATCTAAGTTTACCTACATATGTAAACACTTCATTAACTATGTTAGAGACCACGGCACAACAAGAAGTAGCCTGACCAACAGCTCTCCTTGTGTGAATAGAGCACGCTCCGCTTTTCTCATGCAGCCCAACCCCCCAACTCGGTCAGCAACTGCCGGCACTAATGTAGTGTTAAGCTAGCGGCGTGCAATATAAACGCGCTAGCTAAGTTGCTACAGACGTTGCATTCTGCTTCTCTCATGCATCCTAACCCCCTATCCTGGTCAACAACTGCCAGCACTAACATAGCGCTAAGCTAGCATGCGACACAGAGGCGTCTCCCCCTCCTCCCCATCGACAAAAAACCCTGAAGAGATGAGTGCCCTGCCAAGCAACCTAGAGGAAACACTGCATGCAGTGTGGTGAGTCGAAGGTAACCAGGAAACATCAGGGTGGACTTTTAGTGGTTTGAGTATTCTCCTATTAATCAAGTGGAATGGATTTGAAGCATAGACAACAGTTAAGTAAACACAGTCAATAGTTCAGAACACCACATACAGAACACCATGGACTTTGTGGACAAGGTGAGGGATGTCATCATGGAGACTGATGAAACAATGGTCTCTTTTGATGTCACATCACTCTTTACGTGCATTCCTGTTGATGATGCAGTAGAGGTGGTCAGTTTAA
>NC_056520.1:3173943-3174855 GCF_014905685.2 Nematolebias whitei
GTCAACTCTTGAAACTGTGCCTGCAGTCAACCTACTTCACATATGGGGAGCAATATTATAGGCAGAAACATGGGTGTGCTATGGGGTCTCCAGTTTCTCCTATTGTTGCCAACCTGTACATGGAGGAGGTAGAAAAGAGAGCCTTGACGTCCTTTTCAGGGACACCACCAAGTCATTGGTTCAGGTATGTTGACGACACCTGGGTTAAAATTAAATCTCAGGAAGTCCAACATTTTACTGACCACATCAACTCTGTGGATAAATACATCAAGTTCACACGAGAAGATGAAAAAAATGGCAAGTTGGCTTTCTTGGACTGTGAGGTCTCAGTCTCTGATAGAGGACATTTGCAAACTGAGGTGTACCGCAAACCCACACACACAGACCAGTATTTGCAGTTTGACTCCCATCACCCTTTGGAGCACAAGTTAGGAGTCATCAGGACTCTGTACCACAGAGCAGACAGCGTCCCCACTAACTCAGGAGCCAGGCAGAAGGAGAAATCCCACTCAAGACAGGCTCTAGAGCAATGTGGATATCCTAAATGGGCCTCCTTGAAAGCAGAGAAGAAACCCAAACAGGACTCCAGTCAGCCAACAGGTGAAAAGGAGGAACCCAGACCAGTGGTCATTCCATATGTTGAGGGAGTATCAGAGAAACTGAGACGTTTATTTTCTAAACATAACGTCCCAGTGGCTTTTAAACCCCAAAATACATTACGGCAAAGACTGGTTCATCCCAAAGATCCAGTCCCCCGGCACAAACAGAGCAATGTTGTGTATGCTGTTCAGTGTCAGTAGGGTGATCAGTCTTACATCGGGGAAACTAAACAGCCAATGGCCAAAAGGATGGACCAGCACAGAAGATCAACATCATCAGGCCAGGACTCTGCGGTCTACACTCATCTCCAGG
>NC_056520.1:3174955-3198612 GCF_014905685.2 Nematolebias whitei
GGTCACTCTTTCAGGGATGAAGATGTGCACATCCTGGACAGAGAGGAACGATGGTTTGAGAGAGGAGTAAAGGAGGCCATCTTTGTGAAAATAAATCGTCCATCATTAAACAGGGGTGGAGGCCTCCAGGTTCAACTGTCCCCCTCTTACAATGCTGTGATTGCTAGTATCACTCAGCCCTCTGTGAACAGTAAACAGCCATCAGTGTGCTAATGATCCATTGTTAGGCTGATGGTCCTTCTTGAGCATGTGATCAGCTGGTTTTGGTTGTCAGCAGCAAAACTGGTTGATCCACTCTGAGAAGGTGCTATTTAAGAGACTGAGCTGAATACAGAGTCAGAGTCAGAGTCAGAGTCAGAGTTTCTTTATTGTCATTCGCACCTCATGTGGTACATGTGGTGGAGCGAAATTATGTACACAGGGTCCCAGTTACATCCAACAATAAAATGTATAAGAAAAACAGTAATAACATCTAAGATATGAACTAAGAAAAACATCAACTAAATATACACTAAGCACTCATAACATAAAACATTGAACATCAGCACAAACATGAACATGAGTCTGTGAGCAGATGTGCACGCATGAACACATCAACATTGAAACAGATCAGCAGCAACATGAAACAGATCAGCAGCAACATGATATGGTTTTTCACAGTGATTATTCTAGTTAGAGATTCATGAGTCTAACAGCCTCAGGGTAGAAGCTGTTCCTCAGTCTAGTGGTTCTACACTTAATGCTCCTTAACCTCCTTCCTGAGGGGAGTGGGGCAAAAAGTGTGTGTGCTGGGTGGGTGGGGTCCTTCATGATGCAGGTGGCCCTCTTCCTGCATCTGGAGGTGTAGATGTCTGTGATGGTGGGGAGACTGACTCCAACAGATTTCTGTGCAGCCTTCACCACTCTCTGCAAAGCTTTTCTTTCTGCAGCTGTGCAGCCTCCATGCCACACATTGATGCTCGAGCACAGGATGCTCTCCACTGCACACCTGTAGAAGGAGGTGAGGACTGAGCTTCCCAGACCAGCTCGCCTCAGCCGTCTGAGGAAGTAGAGTCTCTGATGAGCTTTCTTGATCAGGCTGGTGGTGTTGTTGCTCCAGCTGAGGTTGTCATTCAGGTGCACACCCAAGTACTTGTAGCTGGAGACCACTTCCACCGCAGATCCTCTTATGTTCAGGGGGGTGTAGGTGTTTTTGTTCCTTCTGAAGTCCACAATCATCTCCTTTGTCTTCTTCACATTGATGTGAAGGTTATTCTCTCTGCACCAGCTCTCCAGGTGTTCCACCTCCTGCCTGTAGCTGGACTCATCATTGTTTGTGATGCATCCCACCACCGCTGTATCATCTGCAAACTTTACAATGTGACAGCCTGGATGGGTAGCTGCACAATCATATGTGAGCAGAGTAAACAGGAGGGGGCTCAACACACATCCCTGAGGAGAGCCAGTGCTGAGGGTTATGGTGGAGGAGGAGAGGTTGTGGATCCTCACTAACTGTGGTCTGTTTGTTAAAAAGTCTAGTACCCAGTTGCAGATGGAGGGGCTTAGTCCTAGTGTGGATAGTTTGTCCATCAGGGTTTGGGGGATCATGGTGTTGAAGGCGGATGTGAAGTCCACAAAGAGCATACGGACGTAAGAGTTTTTCTGCTCCAGGTGGTTGAGTGCAGTGTGGACCACAGAGGAGATTGCATCCTCTGTTGATCGGTTCTCACGGTATGCGTACTGATGAGGGTCCTCGTTGATGTTGATGGTTGTTTTGATGTGAGTCATGACCAGTTTTTCGAAGCATTTAGCGACTATCGGGGTGAGGGCCACTGGCCGATAGTCATTCAGACCAGTCACTGTAGAGCTTTTTGGGACTGGGATGATGGTGGCAGTCTTCAGGCAGGTGGGAACTGTCTCCAGGGTAAGTGAGGTGTTAAAGATGTCTGCCAGCACCTCACAGAGCTGATCAGCACATTCCTTCAACACTTTTCCGGGGATGTTGTCTGGGCCAGTTGCTTTGTGCGGATTAATCCTCCTGAAGGTACTCCTTACTTCTGCTGAGGTCACGCTGAGATGCTCTTCATCCGGTGGTGAGGTGAGTCTGGTGCTGGGTGGTCTGTTCGGGTCTTCAAAGCGTGCATAGAACTTGTTGAGGGCATCAGGCAGAGATGGGTCTTTGGGACATTGTTCACTCCTTCCTTTATAATCTGTTATGCACTTAATGCCCCTCCACATGCTCCGAGGGTCTTGTGAGATGAATTGACCCTCGATCCTCTTTGCATATGTGCCCTTGGCCCTCTTAATACCAGCAACCAGCTCTTTTCTTGTCCTACTCAGCTCCTCTGAGTTTCCAGACCTGAAGGCAGTGTTCCTGGCTTCCAGCAGGGTACGCACCTCTGCATTCAGCCAAGGTTTTCTGTTTGGGTAGCTTTTAACATTTCTGATAGTGGAGACTGTGTCAGTACATGTACTAATGTAACCCAGTACTGAGGATGTGTATTGGTCAAGATCAAGCGAACCTCCATTTTCAGCAGCTTCTCTGAAAACCTGCCAGTCTGTTCGATCAAAACAATCTCTCAGTATGGGTCCACTGTCCTGGATCCAACATTTAACTTTCTTTTGTACCGGTCTGGAGCGTCTCAGCGGGGGCATGTAAGCAGGAGCCAGGAAGATTGAGATGTGGTCTGACAGTCCTAGGTGGGGGCGGGGTTCGGCTTTGTATGCATCTTTTACGTTCGTGTAAACACGGTCCAGCGTGCGGTCTCCACGTGTCGGAATCGTCACATGCTGATTAAAGCTTGGGAGACAGTCCTTTAGATTCACGTGGTTAAAGTCTCCGGCTACAACGTAAAGAGCCTCGGGGTGTTTGCTCTGCAGCGAGCTGATGATATCATGTAGCTCCTGTAGTGATTCATTAGCATTAGCGTCCGGAGGAATGTAAACAACTGTGATAAAAGTCACTGTGAACTCTCGGGGTAGATAATGTGGCCGACATTTCACTGTTATTTGCTCCAAAGCCTTCGAGCATGAGCTATTTACAACAGTACAGTTCGTGGACCAACTTTTACTCACGTAAATGCACACTCCGCCCCCCCATGATTTCCCCGTTAGCTCGCTGCAGCGGTCCGCTCGAAAAAAAAGTCTGTCATCCAGCTGGAAGACTGAGTCCGGCGTTTCACTTGTAATCCACGTTTCTGTGAGGCAAAGCACCGCACACTTCTTCATCTCTTCTGAGGCGCCCGCTCTCAGACGAAGTAAATCCACCTTGTTGTCCAACGAGCGGACATTCGACAGAAAGAGAGACGGCATGGGGAGTTTACCGGCTTTAGCGTTAGCTCGTAGCCTCACCATAACCCCCGCCCGGCATCCTCTCCTCTTAAGCCGGGAGCAGCGCTTCCTCTTCTGCCCGCTGGAACGCCTCTGCTGCAGCTTCCAGGTAGATGACTTTAAGATCTGCATTCTGCCGAGCGTAGCTTTGAGTTTGTTGCTGATTTCTGCTATATTTCGTGGCAAATCCGCTCCTATTCTCATCAGTTCGGTTCGGCTATAGTTCACACGCATAAATCGCGCGGAGTCAGGCACAGAGTCAATATCAAAACTTCTAAAAACTGGGATGGTACCGGGAGCCTGTGAAGCTGCAACTGCTCTGAGCGCGGCCATCTTGGAGTTCTTGGTGTTAGAGAATACAGCACCTCAGACTGAGGAAGTCTCTCGGATGAGAGACGAAACGTTTCTACATTTTTTGTTGTTTTGCTTTGTTTTGTTTTCTTTGAATGTCCAGAGGACCAGATTTAACTTTTTTAGACAGTCAATAGTTAAAATACAGACAATGGGTAAAAAAGTAACGGTTAAAAAC
Source organism: Nematolebias whitei (assembly GCF_014905685.2). Classification (NCBI taxonomy): domain Eukaryota; kingdom Metazoa; phylum Chordata; class Actinopteri; order Cyprinodontiformes; family Rivulidae; genus Nematolebias; species Nematolebias whitei. The sequence continues at coordinate 3,178,794 of NC_056520.1, forward strand.
AGGTATCATTCAGGTAGGATTGAACTGAAGGCTCTAAAAGACATGAGTCCTGGCAGCTTCAGATCAGTCTGTAGGGTGTTCCACTCCACTGTATGATCTAAACTTACTAGATTTAAAAAATATACTAAATTTGTAATAATTTGTTGATTGTTTTCTGCAAACAATACAACAGTTTTCTTGTGACCATAGGGATCACCACTGTGCTGACCATGACCACCATCAACACCCACTTGAGAGAGACGCTACCTAAGATCCCATACGTCAAGGCCATCGACATGTACCTGATGGGCTGCTTTGTCATGGTCTTCCTGGCCCTTCTCGAGTACGCCTTCGTCAACTACATCTTCTTCGGAAGGGGCCCTCAGATGCAAAAGAAGTTGGCAGAGAAGGCCGAGAAGGCCAACAACGAGAGAGCAGCCAAGTACGACGCAGCAAGGGTATGTCTCAATCAGATAATTGTACCCTTTTCGTCTATGGGTAACAAAAATTGGGAAGAATTTCTGCTGTCATTGACGGAAAGCCTTTTCTTTACTTGGTGTTAGAGAATGCACAACTTACAAATCAATTTTCAGGGTTATGTCCTACAGATGTGGCTGAATATTTTCATCTTCTCAGGAGGCAGGTAGTAGGACCGCGTCCCTAAAGCGGTCCAATCAGGTTAAAGGTCTTCGCCACTCACGCTCGGTGAGTTGTTTTTGAGAGTCTTTTTAAATCCTCAAGTCAACTCTCCCATCGCCCATCAGCCGACATGGATGTGGTTAATTTTGTATCTTTTTGCCTTGGTGCAAAAAAATCTCTCTATCCATGTCATAAACTATGCAACAACAGACATCTCCATGGCATTATGTTGATAAACTGGATTCTCATGCTTACATTGTGAGAAATTGTGTGCCAGATGCCGTTTGATCTTCTTCGAGCTCATTCTTAATGCATGCTGTGTAAAGCCGTTCTCATTGAACTCATCAGTGAAGTCATTTCTTTCATGGCGCATGAATCAGTCTGACTTCCAGCAGGTAGTCACTGCAGAGGTCCCCCCAGTCAATTAACAGTTCAGGGAACAAGCACAACTATCTTCACAATACTGGTGTCACCGTTTGGCCTATTCGGAGGTTTAGGAGATGCTATAAAATAGGCGTTTGAGTTTATGTTTGAACTGCTGAACTCCGCTCAAATCGATCTGATCGCAAAAGCGCAAACTACAAAAACTATCCAAAATCAAGAAGAATGCCAGAAACTTGCAGAAAAGAGGGTTTTGTGGTTTCCAAACTACATCACTAAGCAGAACAAGCTAAATTAGAAACTTTATCATAGTTGTACTATACTACCAATAAAAGCCTTAATCTCCCTGACCCAACCAGTGCACTTCTGGTTTTAGGTTTCCGAGAAGTACTAGATCTGCGCTTCTACCATTGCCTGTTGATTTCAGGTAGTAAAAAGTGCAGGAACTTAGCATGAAGATCAAATACTTCATGGGTAACTGATCCTTGAGAAAAGATCTGGATCCACACTCCAACCAGCCTTTGTCTGGTTGTAGGACAAGCCGTTGGACTTCAGCTTCTCTGAAGTGTATGGACATGGCGTTAACTGAAATACTTCACAGTGTGGAGATCTGGATCTGCACTCCAACCAACCATTGTCTCGTTGTTGGCTTCCAAGCCCTTGGGAAACTTCAGTTCAGTTGAGGTGTAGGGATATAGTTTGAAGACCAAAGAGTTAACTAATAGATAGGTATTAGTCAGGAAAAGATCTGGATCCAGACCCCAACTGACCATTGTCTTGTATGGATCTTCATTCCTGATTAAATGCATCTTTTGTGACAGTTCTTATCTTTTCTGTTTTCTAACCTTTCTCTGTATGTTTTGGCTGATTTGATGCATTTTTTTTATTGTCAACGGCATTGTGAAAAAAACTAGTTAAAAAACAAATACATTTAGATTAGCACTACGAGTATCTTCAAAATGTGAGTACAATCAGTATTTTGGGAATTTGAGGACATCAAAGTAGCTGAAATAATTATTGTTTTACTTTTGTAATTCATATTATTTTGGGGGTTCAGCCTCATTACAGAGTTCGACTTGGGCTCCAACAGTGTCACGCTAGAGTCCAGTATCTATCCCTGAGTGATACATTTTACAAACGAGGATGATAACATACAGTATCTCTCAGAGTATCTCACTAAAACAAGTCCTTTTGTTGTTTCCTTTCTTTTTGTGCGGTCTTGGTCAGTTTTTTCTTTGCCGCCATCTTGGACGAAATGAAAGTTCTGATATAACTTATCTACCCTTTCACCAAATTCTGATTTCTTACTTTCTAAAGTGTAGAACAAACCAAGAGGAGATTATGCAAACTTTAGCATTTTTTTATATATTAAAATTGTATTAAAAGTATTAAGTAAAATTAAAAAAACAGTAGATGTTGCGTGGATGTTATGGTAAAGTCCATGTTAAAGCTGGTATAAAAATAACTACATTAACCTTGTGTGGAATTAGAATGCTGTTAAAGATATAAAATGTTGCATTTGTTAAAATGAACATAATAATAAACTGTGTTATTTCAAAGTGAACGTAGTAAAAAAAACTTTGACATGTTCAAACCTACGCTCAAGAAGCTAAAATGGGACTTCACCAGTTGCTACATTTGCATGAAGGAATGAATTTGCACTTTTCTATTTCTGTGCAGCTGTTTTGTGGCACTCTCATCTTGCGCATGGATTCTCGTGTACAGTTCTGCATCTCTTGTGTTTATTACTGAAAATGACACTGAGCTGACGGAAACGACGCAAATCAAACAATCTTTGAGGTTGTCCCTCAAAATGGCTACCTCAGAGTCACTGTCAGGATGATGGAGAATGAGGGAAACTTAAACTGTACTTTTATTGTTTCATTGCTATTCATGTGTCAACAGTAGGCCTGTCGCGATAAACAATAAATCAATTAATTGCATGAAAAATGAAAATTATCGACCTCATTTTCATTTATCGACTTTATCGTTTCTTCTTGTCTCTCTCTTTGTACTGAAGACACTGGACGACAAAAGGCCAACTCTTCACTGACCCCTCCCTTTCTTTTTAAAAATCAGTTTTAACCGTCCAAAATCGCGTTTTTGGATCGTTAAAAGCAGCTAAGCTGAGAAGCTAAGCTAACAGGCCGACCTCGGGAATAACCTCCGTCTTGTCGAAGCTCCAAAATTCACAGTTGAAACCCGTGCCTTTGTGTAAAAAGTTGTTTTTTTTTCTGCAAAAAGAAGCTGAGGACTTGTTAACCAGTTTTTTATTGAAAGCTTTGTGTGAAAAACGCTAAAGAGCTCAAACCACACCGAGTGTCCGCCATTTTGAGAACAGAAAAACAGACACGCTGATCGCTCCCTCACTATCCATCCTACGGTTCAAACAGACTCATACTGCCATCCGGTAGTCACAAAAAGGTACTACACACAAAAATTAACAAACATTTCTTATTAAATTTGACAATTACTAATTATTGTCAAATTTCAAACATTATCGTTTATCGCGATAATTTCGGAGACAATTAATCGCCCAGCAAAATGTGTTATCGTGACAGGCCTAAGTAGAACCGCTACTCCTACACATCGAGCGGAGCCAGTTGAGGTGGTTTGGGCATCTGGTGAGGATGCTTCCTGGACGAGGTGCTTCGGGCATGTGCTGGGAGGAGACCTCGGGGAAGACCCAGGACACGCTGGACAGACTATGTCTCTCAGTTGTCCTGGGAACGCCTTGGAGTCCTCCCAGAAGAGTTGGAAGAGATGTCTGGGCCTAGCTGCTACCCCTGCAACCCAAATTTGGAATAAGCGGAAGATAATGGATGGACGGATGGAAGTATTTTTACAACCTCACTAAAGTCATTCATCGTAACTCAAAGCTCAAAATATACTGTAGCTCTGCAACAGGAAATGTTTCAAAGTAAATTCACATTAAACTTCACCAGCGTCCACGTCTCCAAATGTGAATCTTGTGAACAAGTAATTCTCCGGCACATAAAGTTTTGTGTTTGATTTTTTTTTCTTCTGTTTTATTTATTTTTGTTATTTATTCACCAGTTCATATGTGACCGTATGAAGGTTTATATGAGGTCACATTTTAATTTGTGCCTCTTGTTCAGGTTCTGTATAAATCAGATCATTTGCCAACTCTACCATGAAGAAGTTCAAGGAGCCTGGTCCAAATCACTCAGGATATTTTGAAGAACAAGTTTTCTGCTGTCTCAACGATTTGGCTGAAAACGGACAGATTTTCACATCAATCAAAAAATGGGAAAATCTATATTTGGTGCGCTGATAATCATGATACTTGGAGAGAAACTGAAAGTCAGAGCTATCTGTGATAGAATTCATACAATGAGTAGAAACTCATACAGAAGTTGGCATTACTTATTGTATCAGTCAGTGTGAAGAAAAATAATATCTATTGGTTTTCATTTGGTCTTTCACAGACAAACATTGGTAGGATGCAATTCATTCACAGCTTAACGATACTGGTTTAATTTCCCTGCTCTTATAGGAGCAAACTGCACCGGCAGTGGAAGATAATTTGTTTCAATGTGCACCATTTCTCTTTGGTGTTTTCTGGTCCTACGTTTGCTGAGGTGCATTCATGATTGTAATACGATCGTCTATTTTTCATCTTTCCAGGCGGAGCCCCACGGTCATGGGAACATCCTGCTGACCACCCTGGAGATCCACAACGAAGTGGCAGGAGGTGAGATCACCACCAGCGTGGCAGACATTAGGAACTCTCAGTCCATGGTCCAGCTGGACAGCACGGCCTCGTCGCACATCCAGTACCGCAAGCAGAGTGGCGGTGTAGGGCCGCGCTCTGCCAGCCGCCACTCCTTGGACCGGTCCGCTCAGATGAAACGCAGCCGCCTACGGAGGCGGTCCTCGCAGCTTAAAATCAAAATCCCCGACCTAACGGATGTGAACGCCATCGACCGCTGGTCGCGTATCATCTTCCCCTCTGTTTTTTCCTTGTTCAACCTCATCTACTGGCTTTACTATGTCTGACTGACCCATTTTGATGTTTTTTCTTTGTTTGACTCGGGTTTTATTTCACTTATTTGCTCTTTTTGTCTTTATACACGTCGGACACTGTAGAGTCAAAGACTGCAACGATGCAAGTGAATCAAACAAACAAAAAAACAGGCTCAGATAAGACTTTGAAGTCTTGGACCAAGTTCTCATCTTAATTGTTTTTTTTATATTTGCGGTCTTTGAATCTTAGAATAAGGTACTTTTTTATTTTTAAAACTATGTATTGTAATTTGGAAGTGTGACGTCAAATACTAACTTTTCTCTCGCGATAATGTGTGAATAGTAAAGTATAAAGCCAGCAAGTTATAAAATAATGGTATTTTTAAAAAGGGGGGAAATATACACAAAAAACAGCTAAGGTAAATGAGTTTTTTTATTCAAAAGAAAAAAGAATAGAAAACTTTCTACGACTCAGTTGGTCGGGTGCAGGCAATATTTAAGAATTCATTAAACTGTGTTATGCTATGCACTACTAATGCATGTGGTGATCGGCCGTAGTTTTCCTTGGGTTATGGCACAATTGTTACAAAAAAAAAAAAACCGATGTGTACGTGTTTATAGTGAAAATATACTTTTTACGTACTGCACTCTACCATGGATTGATTACCCAGACTCAATAGTTGAAAACCGAGACTCTTCCCTTCCTTCAGGATGATTTTTGACTCAGGTTTTCAATTTTTTGGGGTCTTTTTTTTTTTTTTTCCAGAAACGAAAGTGTTGGTTTTTTTTGGGGGGGGGAGGGGAAAATAAGCACAACTCGTGACTAAAACTGCCAACTTTTTCCACTTTTATCTTACAAAAAAAAAAGCACTTCACACGATTGCATGACAGAATTGCACTCAAATTTACTCAACTTCCTTAAAAAAAGTTTTAATTATTTATTTAGAAAAACTGCCAATGGCCCTTTGGACACCACGGTTACTACTGAACCCATAAAATAGTGTAATATTTTTGTACTTGACTTTACGTATTTATTTGATTTCCTTATACTCTTGTATTTGTTTTTTCTTAAGACAAATTATTTTGTGGCGACAATATGGTGGAATTATTATTTTTTGTACATAAGTACATAGGCGTGTATATACGTAAATGTATATATAATAATATACTATATGTATTACCCAAAAATTGATCAACTCGTGATTGTCGCTCTGACTTGAACTGTCAGAATATTTAGTGGGAAAAGTTAATAATTCATCTGACGGGACAGTTTCGAGCATCAAATTTGTTTTGCGCATACGTGAGCACTCTGGATACATTCCTTCTTCATCAACCGACCATGAAGGACCATTCTGGTCACTATATGGTCGCGGGGAATAGTAAGTCAATCCTCTATCAATTCTAGTGTTTACGTATTACAACAAAAAGTGATTTGGTCTTTACCGGGCTCAAGTCTAACCTCAAGTTAGCAAAAACACACTACAGGCTCAACCTGGGTTGGGGGAGGAGTCTTTGCCGTAGGCGAAGGAGTTCCGGTATCTGGGCGTCTTGTTTACGAGTGATGGAGCGATCAACAGATTGGGGCCTCGTCCTCCGTAACGATGGCATTGCTTCAGTCGATCTTAGTGAAGAAAGAGTTGTGTCGAAAGGCAACGCGCTCAATTTACTGGTCTGTCGATGTTTTAACACTCGCCTGTGGTCATAAGGTTTGGATCACGACTGAAAGAATGAGATCCGGATACAAGTGACTAAAATTAGCTTCCTCCGTAGGGTGGCTAGGCTCAGCCTTCGAGATACTGTAGCGTGAGGAGCTTTGCACTCCGGGAGGAGCTCACAGTATTGGTGCTCTGCATCTAAAAGGGGAGTTGAGATGGTTCGAGCAACTCCATTTGAAGGCACATCCTTCTAGTAAGAGACCTGGTAAAAGGCCTGGGCAGACCCAGAACCTACTGGAGGGATTATGTATCCACTCTGGCCTGGGGACACCTTGGGATCAGAGAGTGTCACTTTCTCCCTTGATACTGTTGCCTCCACGACCCAACTACAGATAAGAGGTAGAAGATGGAGAGGTTCCACCATATCATCTATACAACAAAACATATGCCAAAATGGAAAAAAGCTATGGTTCAAAACTTATTTATTGGGACTTTGACGCTTGAGGACAGATTAAAATGTGTTCAACTGTAGAACGATGGCCTCCTGATAGTTCAGGCAGTTCATGTTCAAGCTTGGTTTGATTTTGTGTGCTTGAAGTTAGATTTAAAATGTTCAAACCTGGTAAAGACCAGATGATTTTAAAAAAAAACAAACAGACATTTTTCCTCGCATGGCTGTACGAACAGCGGGAAAGGCAACGCCAGTGGATTTCACCGAGTCCAGAGCAACCAGACTGTGGAGGAATTTGAAGCACACACTAGCATTGAATGTATCAGATCCATTTTTCAGGGAGAGGATAACGAGCCATGGTCTTCATTTCTCCATTAGAATGTAACAAACCCCCCACCCCCATTCTTAGGTTGCAAGTGATAGGAACAAAGAAAAGGACGTGAAGCGATTGTGTTTTAAACCTGCATGTGCATGACGAGACGTGGAAACATGGACTTTGCGACCAAAAGGCATCGTTAGTTCGTTTAATTTCTGGGCTGCTCGCTCGGCTTGAGACAAATGTCCGCCTGTAGGAGTTTTGTGGATAAAAAAGAAACTGCATTCCTGTCCGGCTCTTTTTGTGCCATTCCACCCTAACGTTGCAGAGGAATCAGTTACAAGTTGACCGTTTACTTCAAATGTCAAAGCGTTCAGGCGTTGAAACACATCCACGTTTTGAATATGTAAGAGAAGACGTAGATACTTTAAAAAATGCACGACAATAGGGAGTTTAAGCACAGAAGAATTAAAACACAACATGTACATTATAGTATATGACAAATAACTGAATGTATTGTACTTGGATTGTCGCAGCACAAATGCAACTTGATTTCTGGGAGCAGGAATGACCTCAGTCAAATAAAATAGGGCTTGCGTTGATTCTGTATCCAAGTGACCCATTGTCGCGTTTTCTACTGTGTAGACGGGGTTGAGTGCAATCGTGAACTAGGTCCAAGAAAAATAACTTTTTGATTAATTAATTCTACTAGAGTCAAAACATATTGCTAAAGGTGTGTTCAGGCATTATGCAAGGCACAAACAAATTTCCACCATTTTGACGGAACGGTCTTTTTTAGACATTTTGTAGACACAGCCTCGCAGAGCGTAGGTATCCACACACAAGTCTGGCTGTTGTGTTCATTTGTACAGACGACAAGAAAAGTTCTGCCTAAATATATACATGATGTTATCTTGGGTTAAAATCTATGCATTTCATAGTAAAATCTGTTTTGTTGTGTTAACAGTTTAGTACCATCATCTTAAGGCAACGTAGCTTCTTTGCTGGAATTTACAAGTTATATTAAACTGTCTTGACCTAGAAAGTTTTTTTTTAATATACTAAAAAGAAATGTGTCCTGACAACAATACTGAACTAGGTGTAACAGGAAATATTGCTTCATAATCGTCCTACAATTGACCTTTTTACAGTTTCTAGTGTGTATATCAGGCACCCTACCCAAAATACTTTCATAGCTACTTCAAGGCCAGTGTTCAGCTCTAGTCTTTTCATCTGTTACATCTGCTTTTCTATTTACTTTTATATGCAAATTAACCTTTATTTAATGAAGCTAATCCCATTGAGATCACAGAAATATTTTGCAAGGTGGTCTGGGCCTGAATGCAGCCTAACATGTATGTTTTTGTACTGTGGGATGAAACCAGAGCGGCCGGAGAAAACCCACGAAAACACAAGGAGAACATGCTAACTCTACACAGACAGACCCCAGGACCAAACCCAGGATTGAACCTGGGACCTTCTTGCTGTATAAGGCAACACTGCTAACCACTAAAACATTGTGCTGCTTATTTATAAATTAGTTGTATTGGTATTCTACGTTGTGATAGCAAAGTATCATCGGCGTACAATGTTACCAGGTGTCTGAATGGCCGCAGAGCAGTTGAAACATCAGTAGACATGAACACTGTTTAGACTAAGTGTGGTTTCAAACAAGTTGGTGAAAATAAAAGTAAAGATGAAACATCAAACATAAAAACATGTTTTTGTCAGATAAAGCGACCATAGTTAGTGATAGTAAAGAATATACACAGACGACAAATAAATTTAAGATGTCAAAGAACCGAAATGTAGGCATGAATCTATCAAGACCACAAAGCATTGCAAAATATTGACTTGAGCGTAAGTATTAGTAACTATAAAAAGGTCAATTACAAGTTAAAAAAAAATTTAATTCTTAACATACCACCTTGAGACAACAGGTTATCTCGAGAAAACACGCAATCTTTTCCAGTAGCGAGGAAAAAAACTAGCTTCGAGATGAATGTAGTGAAATCACAATCTTGCAGGTATGACTTTTCTTGGCTTCTGTACGTTAACGTAGATACCGAATGGTTGGATTTTTTTTTCTTACCATCTTACTTAAAACAATGTTAAAATTAGATCTGCACTCTGTCTGAACACAATAAGGGTAAAATGTTTGACTTTGCCGTCAAGCACAAAGCACTGTGTGGTGATTTGCTGTGTTGAACACCAGTAAAGTTATAGAACTATTGTGTCCAAAGACATTTTAAGCTGCTTTGTGTAGTTTGGAGAACAACAGTTGTACTTATGGAACGTTGACAAAGCTCCAGAGTGTTGTTAATTGATTACTGAACCTAAAAAATATAAAAAACATTTAAGGTGCAAGTCAAAAAGCTCTTCCTGACCTGATGTCTGGTTTGTTTTAACCTATTATCGTTGGGTCACATGTTGAGATATAAAAATGTCTGTCGTATGAGCCTTTTTTTTTTTATGACCAAACTACAAAGTGGAATTTAAATGCTAAGGACATGAGCTGTTACAAACTAAATACTTGTTTATCGTGCATGCAACAATTCCTAACTTGAAGAGACTTAACGATCGTCTGCAAACACATTTACAAAAACTGCCAACTGCTCATTTTTGGAGATTACTCTATGCCACATGAGCCTACGGAAAGTAAGAAAAGAAAACAGCCATCAGATACTTTGTGTTGTATGGCCTCTGTCCCATAATGGAATGTGAAACGTTCTGTGCTGCCACAAAATGTATTTAGGCTTAGATTTTTACTGTATATCGCTGTATGTTTCTCCTTCTTTTTCAATAGAGTATCATGTTAAAACATCAAATAAATTATATACATTGTACCTGTGTATATGGTATTGCGAGTATGCATGAACTGTCATGAAGTATACTGTACAGAAAGACAATACAATACCAGACTTTTAAAGTTCACGATACTAGAGTGGTTGGTGTCTAATTTTGGAGCATGCGAATGCCCTCAGGCAGGGTGTTTAATTGCTTTCTTCTCCAATGCAACCACTCTGTGGTGGTTCAAGAATCTTCATTGCACTTGGCAAATCCCACTTGAACGCTGAATGAAGCTTATGAATGTGAGCCTGAGTGATGGTGTATATGAGTACTCCCATAAATAAACACGTTTTGGAAAAATGAATATAAAATGGAGGTTGTTATTGACTCTTTGAACCTACAAGTTCTTCTGTTGCGCTCAATGGCCACGAATGTCCCGATTCTGCTTAAAGCTAGTCAACAGAAACAACGTATTGTTGCGTTTGGTGGAGCTGTCACAATTTTTTGACAATAAAGCACGGACTGATTTGTGGAAAATTGTATTTATTTTGTGTACAAACAAATTTATAAACAAGTTTTTATTGGTATTTTACATTGCAATAGTGATTTTTTTTTTCTATCAACCTTTATTTACACAGATAAATCACCCTGAGCCTCGAAGACTCATTTACCAGTGAGAACTGTTTAGACAGATAAAAAGTAATGAAAGTGACACGTATAGAATTTGGAGGCAAAAAAAAAAATCCTGTCAAACTCTCACTCCTTGGCTGAGGAGAGATAGCCTGAGATTGAAAAAAACACCCCGCACATAGGCACATAGTGACACAGACATTCCGCAGGGGAGGGGAGACAACAAGGGCGGTGAGCGTGTCCAAGGACACTCCAGAGGCATTGTAGGAGTTCTGATAAAAATGATATAATCAGTCAGTTCTCTTTGGTGAGATCTGTAAACACTCTTGAGGGGTGCCGAGGTCGACCTAGGACAGCGCCGGAGAGAATCCAAGAGTCTTTAAATGATGACACACTGTCCCTCTGATAGGTCTGCAGACTTCCTCGGTGGGAAGGAGAAATGTATCATCAACGTATAATGTTATCGGGAGAAGATGAAACTAGATATTAACACTGTTTAGACTAAATGTGGATCCAAACGACTGTTGATAAAAGTGAACGTAAAGATGAAACGGCAAACACGAGAATAATATCTATTTTTTTGTCGGCTAAGGAGGCCATAGTCAATGACAGTAACAAATATAGACAAATGACATATAAAACATTTAGATGAATATATGATAGTTTTGGCATTTTCATTAAAAAAATAATGAATTTTTACTCACATGAGCACTCACATATCATTAGAAAGTCCAATTCGAGTAGCCAGACTGTGTCGACCACCTTTGGTCCAAAAAAGTGTGCCAATCTCTGGCTGGTAAAAAACACAAGTATTTATTTTATATTTATTAAATGTATTTAAATTTGGGTTAGGGCTAGAGTGTTAGGGTTACAGTGTTAGCTTAGTTAGCTAGCATTAGCTATAAATTTTCAACATCAATTTGTTCATAAAATGGCTTTTTTAAAGGAGTTTGTCATTTAAACTACAGATTTATCAAATCCAAAGGGCTCCATGTGGTTTAAAGTCCGACATGCTTCTGTTTGAACCAAGTTTTCTTAAATCTAATGAATTTCTTTACAATGCCACAAATTTAAGAAGTGCCGGAGCTAACGGTAATTTTAAGAAAGTTGAATTAAAACATGCAAGGAAGCATTTGAGACTTTAACAATGTTTTAGCTGCATTTTTGGTCCTATTTTCTTACAAGTGAACTTTTATACACGCATAATTAAATTTTCAAACATTTAACTCTGATCCTAACTTTTAGAGGTTAATCTATGACATTCAAGTTTTGTTGAGACATGCTTCATTGGAAATAATTTTACCCAAGTTTCTTTATTCACCTGATGTTTCGTTTAGTGCAATTGGCAATAATTTATCAGATAAAAATATAATTTACTAGATGTTTTTCTTTGAATAGTTGTTTCATTTGGTGTTACTGCTGAGAACATTCTGAGAAAAAGGTAAAAGTAATGCTGAGTCCACCATGCTTTTACTACAAAGGGTAATGTTGATTTGTCTAATGTCTATAAAAGAAGTATCCAGTTTAACAGTGAATGATTATAATGAGGACATTAGAAGGAGGTCAGGGCCACCAGTGGGACCCACACAAAACTATTCTTGACTTACGACTACACACATGTACAGAATGTAAAACAATATAAGTTGTTCTAATGTACGTTTGGTCTTGTTCAGTTTTCCTTGTAACATAGTATAAAATAAAATATCATCCTAAAGCACATTTCATGAAGAAAAAAAAAACCTTTACAATATGGGTTTTATAGTTGTATCCACAACACTAGAACATGGAGGAAACACATCTTGTACTGCCAAATGGTAAATAAACTTTTGTGCAAGGGTTGTCCATTTGTAGACAACATTCCACCTTCATAGGGAGGTAACTGCCTCTTTATAAATCCTTCCTTCCTTCCTTCCTTCCTTCCTTCCTTCCTTCCTCCCTCCCTCCCTCCCTCCCTCCCTCCCTTCCTGCACAAATCAACGGTCAAATTTTTGCCATGAACTTTTTCATCAATATTGTTGCCCCAGCAGCCCGGGTCTTTATTATAATCCTCATCAGACTTTTCATCTACACTTGCCTGGTTCTTTCTCTGGTTCTGCTGTTCAACTTTTAGAACAGTCAATAATTACTTTCCTTACTGAAGAGTTGGCAACATTGTTTTATGGCTAGCATTAGCCATTTGCCGCATAGCTCAGCAGCTAAGTGGCTCTTTACCCTGTTCTTATTGTTTTGGTTTTCAAAGTGTTCTTACTCCGTCTGTAAAAAGTTGATTTTTTTTTCATCAGTCGTCGCATTGAAACCATGTTTTACCTGCAGGGGTTTCAGTTTTATTCTGCAGGTTCCTGATTCCAAGATGGCGCCAACAAGCTACAGCTTGACGAGCTCCAGGAGCATAAAGGGCTGCAGAGGAGCTCTCTTCCCCGCTGGAGCATTACACCCTACTGGTATTTTTGCTATGAGCCTCCTTGTATTTACAACATCTTATTTCCATGATATGTTGCCAATCTTGTTAGCTAGCTTAAAGCTAGCCTAGCTTACTTGAATGAAACTTTTATTTTATTTTTGTTTTGGCTAAGTTACTAATGTTGCAATGCAAATTCAATTCTATGGTAATATAATGCATATTAAATAATATTTATTTATGTGTTGTCTGTTATAAATGTATTACCATATTGTATGTAGCTTTATAGTTAGCATTAGCCATTTGTCACATATCTTAGTGAGTTAAACATTATTTGGCCTGTTTTTTATTTTTTTTTAAATGACGTAAGTAAATGTAAATAGAGCTAAAAATAAAACATAATTTATCAATTCTGCTTGAGATATTAGACCCATTAGTTAAGGAATAAATACATGACAAAAACAAACCCAGTAAGTAATTTAAAAAATATATTCTTTGTTTGAATCCTATCAAAAATAAGCTTCCTTGCAGGATCAGATACATACTCGTGTAACGCACTTGGCTAGTGTCCATGAAGGCCTCAAATTAAATATAATAACTTTTGAGCATAAAAAACCTGAAAGGTCTTAATGAAGTCTTTGTCCCGGGAGAAATGCGCCTGGACTTTTATCAAACAACCTTTAAGCTGAACGATTTTAAATATGCTGAGCATGACTTTCTAAATCCACCGGCCCCTCTACATCGCAAGTCCCCTTGATAGATTTCCAAATATTTATAATGCGTCCAAGGGTTTTTCGTATGGCGCAGTTTATCATTAAACGAATCATTAAAGCATATGATTGCTCAGCAGTTAAGAGGGACTGGCGAGCTCGGCCGCCGTTGAAAGCAAAATACCATAATCCGCCTTATAGAGAAGCGATTAATGATTTTACGAAGAGTAACAGCAATTGAACGGGATCACGAGGCCGAAAACTGGAAAATTCACCCAGTCCAAGGGTGGGAAAACGATGGTTAAGCCATTATCTGAAGAAAGGAGACAACTCTTCCGACTGTGTGCCGCAGTGTTTAAAGCCTTGCGAGGTTTAATATAGCACATCCAGTCAATAGTTTTATGTCACCTCCCTTCCTACTCGCAGCACACATCGTTCTTGCCCAAAGCAACCAAAGTACAGATTTTACAGTCTGTTGTTCTCGAGTGCAACACATCAGGTTCTAGATACAGTTTAGGGAGAACAAAACTACTGTACTTCTTCTTTCCTACGTGGTCACGGTCTTTGTTTTCTGTGTCGGTTCGACAGATCTCTGGAGTGTGGTGGAGAGTGTGGATTAACCTGTATAAATAAAGGTTGAATGATGCTAATTATAAACATAAACTTAGTTTGGGGCTTTTAATGACTGATTTTAATTTCACTGTCTTTTAAAAACCAGCATGGGGAACCTTGAACGGGTTTGAATGTTTTGTGAATTTTCTCCAAGGTATTGGCGATTCATAAATCTGACCTTTAGGGGGTGCTTAGCCCCCAGTGCTGGCAATGGCTCATGGCTTGATCAACGCAGTGGCCATTAGCTTCAGAAACATAAGTGGGGGGGATACACTGGTGCGGGGTCTGGGGGTCCTCCCCCAAATTTTTTTGAATAAAGTAGATACCATTTCCCACATTCTGGTGTATTTCAAGGGGTTATGGGCGGAGATGGTGTGGGGGCAGGGTCCGGGTTCGATCCCCAGTCGTTGCACATCTCGTCGTGTCTCTAAGCAAGACACATTGTCCCCACTTGCTTTCCACAGCTGCCCACTGCTCCACCTGGTGGTGGATGGGTTAAATGCAGATAGCCAATTTCACCATTGTATGGGAACATACAATGATGACAACACATTATTATTATTTTTATTATTAAAATCTATGTTTACCTACATAAGTAAACACTTGATTCAGTAACTATTTTAAGGAGCATGACACAACAAGAAGTAGCGCTAAGCTAGCGGTGCGCAATACAGACGTGTTAGCTAAGATGCTACAGACGTAGCGCTCTGCTTTACATTACTCAACCTAATAAACGCTTTGTACAAAATCATTTTAGTGTTAACTGATCGTAACAAAGACTAAACTTACGCAACCAAAAGTTACAACATATATCTAGATTTAAAACACACAAAACGGAACACAACTAGCTTTAATCGTTAACCTTTAATTTAAACGCTCAGGGCAACGCTGAAATAGACAAATAATAAATCATTTAAAAAATCTGAAATTAGCAGCAAGAGGCTGAAAGGAGAATAAAAAGTTGAAATTATTTTAAAAATCATAATAGGCAGAAATGAGCAAAAACAAATAGCAGGAAAAGGGCTAAAATTAAGAAAAATACCTAAGAAGTAGCTGAAAAAGCAGAAATCAGAACCAGAACAAACGCTGCAATGAGCAGTAAAACATTTTGAACAGCAAAGAGTTTGAAAGACGTAAAATGAGCTCCATTCATTTTCAAAAAGAAAAACATGGCCGAAAAACTAAATAGTTCAAACTGTCTTATACTACCATCCGGTGGTAAATAAAAAAAAAAAAAAAAGGTACTACACAACAAAAATTAATTAACATTTATTCTTAAATTTGACAATAATTACTAATTATTGTCAAATTTCAAACAATATTATCGTTTATCGCAATAATTTCTGAGACAATTAATCGCCCTGCAAATTTTGTTATCGTGACAGGCCTGGTTAAGGGCCTTGCTCAAGAGCGCAGGGTGGAGCAAATGGGGGTGGAGGCAGGTGTGAGTGTTTCACCTTCCCCACTCACATTTTGATGTCAGTCTGGGGAGTTGAACCGGCGATCTTCTGATCACATGCCCACCTTCTCTAGCCTCTGCGCCACCACTCCCCCATTCACACAAATATTTAAAGCCTCAAATTAATTACATTTGAGTTTATTGTGACTATATTCAACTCAATTCAAAAATACTTTATTAATCCCAAAGGGAAATTAATTGTTGATGCAACTCGTTATCCTCATTTCATTAACAGACGTTATAGATGCTGATGACTTTGGGCAGGAAGGATCTCTTGTAGCGGTCCGTCCCACAGCGGATCTGAAGAAACTGGCTGCAAATGCCGATCCATCCACCCAGACCCAGCAGACCTCTTGGTCCTCTTGGGCAGCAGGACTGCCCGAATGTCGAGCAGAACTCCTCCCAGAGCGATGGCCATTTCTCCCAGCAGCTGCCGAGATCCTCGTCACAGTGTACTTAACTGCAGGTGCCGAGGGACGATCTCGGTCCTCACGCTGTCACGAGCCACGTTTCCGGCCACCTCCAAGATCTCGGTGGTCAGGCGCTCCAGGTAGACGGGGATGCATCCACGGCACCTCATTTTCAATTAATTCTTATTTGAGCTTTTGCGATGTTAGTTAGCAGCTCCCACTTGTAGAAAACTACCATGTTGTTACGGTTACGCTTCATAACAAATGTCCAAAACTAAAAAAGTTTCAGTAAAAATCCTTCCGGCAGCCCAGCATCTGATACCAGAGGAAGCAATCATCCGAAAAAAGCGATTTACATCCAGAAAAAAAAACAGTAACGTTTTCAAAAGCAAAATCTCAGAATGAATGTAAGAGAGCTGCTCCAACATGCAGCCACCTTGAGCGGCGCGGTTCTAGAACAACCTCGTATGTAAACCTCGGACCACAACTGCCAAAATAATAAAGATTATAGGACATCTTCTCCTGTGCAATGCAAGAAAAACTATATTTCTGTTGTTTCTCAAAAAACATAGATGCTTGGACTTTTTGGGGCGTGTGTTGAAAAGAAAAACAAAAAGATTCTAACAACAACGTAGCCTTGATTTAGGCATCGGGCCTCAGAAGGTTTGTTCATTTTCAAGGAGAAAGCAGGTAGGACCTGAGGCAGGGAGGAGCCCTGTGTACATGAGCTGCTATGAAGCGCTGCGCTTATGAACACAGACACATTTAACCAAAGTTTTAGAATTCTTCGGGGAAATGGAGTCCCAGCGGCAGCTAGTCTTTCAGTGCATCGTTCAACAAGGACCGATGCACTGAAAGAACAGAGAGCGCAGAAATGGTATTATATTTATCCGTCTTACAAATGCAACAAAGTTAAGTCCGTTCCTCTGGATGGTTTCTTTGGGATGAAACGTTTTGTCTTTCATCCAAAAGACTTCATCAGTCCGAGGAGCCGAAAAAAACTCAGTCTTATAAATAGCACCTTCACGCAGTGGGTCAACCAGTTTGATGGTGATGAGATGGTTTGTGGAGTCAACACAAAGAAACTGACTTAACTATGTTGGATTCTTTAACTGGATTATTGAGCATGAACTTGGTTCTTACAAATGACCATTCCATCTAGAAGGGCTTGGCCACTGGTGGCGTTTGTTCCTTTTCCTGTTCTCCAAAACAAATCCAAGGTTTAATGTTTTTTTTTTAAAGGTCTTAAATGTTACTGAAGAGGTTACTTGTGAATAAATCATTATATATATTTTTTTTATGAGTCCAGCAAATGCAATAACCTTGTGAAGACTGCAATCGATGGTCAGCAGCAATCAATGCTTTCCCTACTTTGTGATGCTTGTACCGTGCCCTGTCTACTCGTTCATGAGTCTTCCGAGTCTTGTTCTTTTTCTATTTCTTAGCTTTGTAAAATATCAGGCAGACAGGACTATCTCGCCTGGACCTGTTGCCTTTGTGACCTGACCATAGATAAGCAAAGCATATGGATTGATGGATTGATGAATCAGGTGGATCATCTTTACCCGCTTCTTCCTTTTCGGGTCGCAGGGGTCACTGGTGCCCATGTCCAGTCATCACTGTGCAAGAGGCGAGTCTCCAGTCCATCACAGGGACACATGGAGACAAACAACCATTCACTCTCTCTCTCACCTAGGGACAATTCAGTTACCAGTCAGTCTAACATGCATGTTTTTGGTCTGTGGGAGGAAACTGGAGTACTCGTAGAAAACCCACGCAGCACGGAGAGAACATGCAAACTCCACCTAGAAAGACCCCCGGCCAAGATTTGAACTGGGGCGACCTGCTAGCTGAGAGGCGGCAGCTCTACCAACTGATCCACCATGCTGCCCAAACCTTTCAGCAGCTATTTTAGCTTTGTGTACTCATCTTTCATATGGAGTCCCCCATTGCTTTTTGGATTGTATGTACACCCCATGTACCAAAACGCCAAATCAAAGTTTTGCTTCCAATGTCCTCCCTGTTGTCCAACCTCCTTTTTGGTCTACCAACTGTCACTGTCCGTAGGAGCCATTGGAAGCTATTCGTGTCCATGCTGTCACACTTCCTTCCTGTGTTTTGGATGTGTAAAACATCCTGTGTTCAGGATGTTGTCCAGATCATTTCTACTTTCTGGCATACCTCCATATGAATTCCCTCAATCCACAAATTGCCTTTCAGGAACTCCTGTGGCTTTGTCAAAGTCAGTTTTGGCACATGTCTGCTGTGGTAGCATGTTTACGCAGCACTGCTCAAAATGTCACAGTTTACTATATTTGTAGCAATTTGCATGTGTTGTTTTGTATTTGATACTTTTTGTGTTTAATTTCAGCTATTAGAAGGCTGAACAAAATGTTCAGTTTGGGAGAATATACTGGACATGTGATCTTTTAACAGTTTGTCAATCAGTCAAACGCAACCAAAAAATAAAAAATACACAAACATACAGTATTACATGACCAAGCTCAATCTGGCCTCTTATTTCTTGGGGGTTTTAAATATTTGAGTAAAGTCTGTGCGTTTATGTTTGTAAAGCTTCCTATACAGACAAAGTTAATCTTGTGGGGCAGATTTCCACCTGTTTCCTTCCACCACTGTTTTCCATACATCAATCTTCCATGATGTGTTTTATTTGCATCCCACGCCATAAAACGGGACCTGGTACCTTTTCTAATCAACGTTTTCTTTTTGCAATTCAGGTTTAAGATTTACAGCTTGAGCAGCATGCCTGAGTTGGATTGAATGAGATTATACACACACATACACACACACACACACACACATTATATACAGTATATATACAGTATATATACAGTATATATATATGCTTCACCTTTTCCACCATCGTTTTGATGTTGTCGGTCCGGGGAGTTGAACTGGAGCCCTTCCGATCACAGGCTCGCCTTCTCTAACCCCTGCGCCACCAGAAACTTATCTGTTGGGCAACAAGATGGAAAAGCAAGGGATGAAATGTATTGCTCGTAGCTAAATGCATTTTGCTGACATTTATTTGAACAATGTTTTTTTAAACTAAATTAAATTGTTAGTCCAAGAATTTTGGCATATATTCTTCGACTGTTTAATAAAACAGAATTAGCTGGAACTGGGAGTACTAGCTTACAAAAATCTCAGCTAGCTTACATCTTTCAGCTAGCTAACATCTCAGCTAGCTTACAAAAATCTCAGCTAGCTTCCATCTTTCAGCTAGCTAACATCTCAGCTAGCTTCCATCTTTCAGCTAGCTAACATCTCAGCTAGCTTATCCCATCTTTCAGCTAGCTAACATCTCAGCTAGCTTACCAAATCTTTTAGCTAACTTACATCTTTCAGCTAGCTAACATCTCAGCTAGCTTACATCTTTCA
>NC_056520.1:3199012-3206696 GCF_014905685.2 Nematolebias whitei
TATATATAAATCCCGTCTCTGAGCAGATCAAAAACCTCAGGACCAGTCTAGATAAATATCTTAACAACTTACAATGTTACCTAAAATATTTCAGATATCTTAATTCTCACTACTAGTTTAAAAAACTCCCTGCTATCTTACAGTCTAGGTATTCTTGACCAAATTACACAAGTACAGTGGGGAAACCCACACATCTCTCTCCCCACCATCTTTGCTCAGCTTCTAAGGATTCCCAATGTGTTCTCAGGACAGAGAGAGCAGATAATCCATCCAGTGAAGTTCTTGTTTTTGCCTGGGGTGTCCTTCAAGTGCAATGTACTCTGAAAACCTCCAGAGGGAGGCATAAAAATCAGATGCCAGAACCCACAGATGAGATTTTTGCAGAGCAGAGACTCTACTTGAAGCTCTCCTTAGATGTTGGAGCTTCTCACCAGTTTGAGCCTGTTTGTTATAGGGATTCTGTTCCTTCAGCCATCATCTACTGTATATCTTATGGCCATAGGTCAGGAGTTGAAACATTAATGAACCAATAAAACGATTGCTTCAGTTTTTATTCCACCTTTTATTATCTAGGGATGTCCCAAGACGACTGCAAGTATTAAACTGGAAACTAATAAAGGTGGTTTTTTTTTGTTAATCTGTAATGGAGCAGCTGATCACAGTGCACACTGGATCTCTGTTGTTGGTCCTCTTTATAGTTTTATGTCAGCTACAATGTAATACGGCTGCCACCTATATAATATGCCAAAATGTCTTTAGTATGAAAGTCGTGCATTTCAGATGTTTTTTGTGGTGATAGAATAATCATCCATCCATTTATTATCTTTAAATGCGTCTTCCTTTTCGAGCTGGGGTCTCTGGTGCCCATCTCCAGCAGTAACTGTGCAAGAGGCGGGGGACACCCTAGACAGGTCTCCAGTCCATCACAGGGACAATGTTTTAGAGACAATCATTCACACTCTCTCACCTAGTGACAATTTACCTACCAATCAGTCTAACATGCATGCTTTTAGTCTGTGGGAGGAAACTGGTGCATGCATGGAGAGAACCTGCCTGCATATTTCTGCTTTAAGATTGAATCCGTGTGCAGGCTGATCACAGGAGACTCCAAAGTTAAACAAGTAAATAACATTTGTTTTCACAAAGACAGAAGCTGACGGGGCAGTAAACAACTTACTTTTAGGAGAAGTCAAGGGAGCAGAACATGTAGCCATCAGGAACAATGCCCAGACACCGGAGGAATGGAACAACACTCAAACACTGATGAGACAAGATGACTACACCTGTGGTGATTGGAAGTGAAGACAGGTGTGACAGGAAGTGAACACAAGGGGAGTGCAGGAGCTACAATAAACCACAAGAGAAAGGCCGGCCAGAAAGGCCGCTGGCCGGGATTATATCCAGCGATCTTCTCGCTGAGAGGATACAGCTCAACCAACTGAGCCACCCCATGGAATATTCAATACCACCATATTATTTAGACCCTTAAAATTCCAAAATGGCTGATTAGACCAAGCTCACCCACCTATATTGTAAAGCTAGAGCGGCTAAGCAACACTCTTTACAGGAAACTCTAAAAGGAAGAGACAAGTTTCTATGGGACAGCAATAAGTCTAAAAGGACCACAGAAAGGGTGACTGAATTGAAAGCCATTGGAGAACAACCTACTGATTTGTTGGGGAAAAAAGGATTTTGTCCCATTTTAGAGTTTTTACACTCGTTATGTCCTAACCAATGAACTGACAGCACCTTTTTCCTTCAATCGTCTAAATATCTGAAAGAGATTCAGTATCTTACGATTTCAGAAACAGCATTGGTATTTAGGGCAACACGGTGGCAAAAGCTGTCGCCTGAAGGTCTCCAGATCAAATCCCAGCTGGGGGCCTTTCTGGGTGGAGTTTGCATGTTCTTTCCGTGCACACGTGGGTTTTCTTCGGATACTCCGGTTTCCTCCCACAGACCAAAAACATGCATGTTAGGCTGATTGGTAACTCTAAATTGTCCCTTGGTGAGAGAGAGAATGAATGGTTGTTTGTCTCTATGTGTCCCTGTGATGAACTGGAGACCTGTCCATGTTGTACCCCGCCTCTCGAACGGTGGCTGCTGGATATGGGCACCAGTGAACCCCATGACCCAAAAAGGAAGAAGCGGGTAATATGATGGATGGATGATCTCTAGAACATCAATGATTGGGATCAGTGGTGTAGTCTACATACGGAGTATACCCACTAGAAAAGCTTAAGAATTTCAGTATAACCACTTAAAAGTGCTCATTGACACATGACATATCATTAGGCACGTGTCATTGATACATTAAACAACAAGCGCTTCCATAACAATCTATCTGTATGCAGTGCTTGTTTATTACATTCACTTATCCAACGAATTATTGTATAATTCTGTACTTACTGCTTAATAATGCTTTGCTTTGATACTGTTTTGTATATTCTATAACATACAAAACCAACTGTTGTACAAAGTTTGTTGTACATTTATTCAAATATACGCATCGTAAATTTGCAAATGTTCAATATGCTTAAAAATCTAAATAAATTGACGATTACATAGTGCTAACGAGTGCACTTTGGTTTCTAACAACAGTACACTACACCGCAGACCGGGATGTCTGTGCAGTGCACCTTTTGCCTTACCGCTCTACTTATCACCCTTCTGTGCACCTGAACCCTTCCTGTGATCTGCTGTGAATACTGTCCCGTCGTTAGGACTAGTATAAACTCAAACAAGCCAAGGTTTCATTGCAGTCATGTTGGACACATTTATCTATGTCGCGTTTGAAAAATTCCTTTTTTTAAAGCAATTCGGACATGCTTGTTGACATCATCTAGTTTTAAGTTTGTTGCACCAAGAAAAACGTTTCACTTTTACCCATGATTTTCTGTTCTGTACTTCTGTATTTTGAGCAGGCTTTTACCGGTTGCATAGCAACAGCAGCCTCTTCCTACATACACTCGATAGATGCTTGTTAAAGCTGTGGCCGCTCCAGCGGACATCAAGGCCAGGTCGTATATAAGTTAGAGGCACCTTATCAACGCATTAGTTGAGCGTATAGATCCAGGTGAACTCTAAATTGTGTCGTCTGACCCCAAGAAAAACAAAATCCCTGCCTCAAAGCCTTGAAGAAGTCTCACGAGGCGGTGCCGACTCAGCCTCGTGCTTCTTGCTAAGCAACTCGCTCGATGAATGAATTCTTTCTGATGTCTTCTTCTCTTCTTTTCTCCCTCCCTCTTGCAAACTGGCATACTTTCTGGGAAGGAAGGAGCGTGGGAGAGAGTAGGAGGGATTGATGGAGAAAGAAAGTTCTTGTCTCAGAGACGAGGGGGAATGCGTTGACTTCTCGATGGGCTTTTTGAAGCTTTTCTGTCTTGTAAACTCGATACACAGCAGCATTGGAAGAGTGTTCTCAACATTGTTCATCCAAATAACCTTTATTGATAATTATTTTTTACACATTCTAACTAATTTCTGTCTAGGACATACTTCCTGACATGCACAACGCAATATTTTGATGACTCATCTTTTGAATTTCTCCGTCTCCCTGGATGACAAACTTTTCTCGAAGAGGACAGCACATACCCCTAAGTCATGAAACATTTAAAGGGCTATTCCCCAAGTGTTCAATACTGCAGAGAATAACACATCCTATTATGTATGACCCAGAAACAACTCACTCATATCTTGATTCCCATCTACTTGGTGCAGTAATTACTGAGGAAAAAACAAGCTCTTTAGAGGCAGATTAAAGAGAATACTGACTCGCTCTGATTATGACGATCATAATGCTGTTTTTCTTTGTCAAAACACAGCGGAAGGTTGGGAGCAAGTTCAGTTTCACGTTAATTGCAGTAGTGTAAACCTGATTAATGTTTTGTTAAATTGAACATGACTGCCTCTTTGCATCACTGCTTGTTCGGCTGATTGAAATAAACAAAACTTGCAGAGTACAACATTTAAACTTTATGGCTGCTGTCTTTTAAGAAAGGTTTGTGTATGTGATGGATTGGCAAATAATCGTTCCAAAATTATCACTCTAATGTGCAACAGCACTTAACTGGTGACTTTGATCGCCAGACAAAATAAGAAAGGTCCAGTTGATTCCCTTCATGAAGCCCACTCTATAGACCAGTTGTGCTTCTTTTGTTAAAACTTGAGAAGAATTTATGGCACCTAGGTGGGGGTCTACATTGAGAACGAACTGGTTGTTGCCACAAAGCGATAAACAGACAGACTATGCCTGTTGGTAAAAGTACTGCTATCGGTCATAACCTCGTGGACGAACTAGCGGCGCTCACGAGGAGTCAGCGTGTGTGTTGGGAGGCGTCAGCGATGCGTTTCACAGAGAGTTGGCTACGTAACATTATACCGGACTCTACAATGGGGTTAACCAGCTTTCACTGTGTGCGGTCGGACCTTTTGGTGGCCGAGATGGCGAAGAGGTAGAGTTTCTGACTTAGTACCAGAAAGTCTCGGTTCCAACTCTCTGCCATGCCCACATGTCGTGGAGTCCTTGAGCAAGACACCTAATCCCTAACTGCTCCTAAATAACTGCCCAGTGATCCACCTAGTTGTATCTTACCTGTAATGGGTAGTACAAATTTTTGATGAAATTGAAGAAGAAAGAAAGAAGAAAGTGCTATGTACTGTTGTCACTGTGTGGGAACATACATTGACGACAGTACATAGCACTTTCTTCTTATCTTAACAGTCTCAAGGGATGCAAGCCAAAATGGACATAATTCCTGTTCTGTTGGAGGTGTTATTCTCATTTTTTCTTGATGTGTACCTCTTAAGTACCTCATATCACACCAACTGTTGGCGACAAATTATGAACAGCATTTGCAAGAAGATTTTTAAAATGTCTTGAAACATTCGTGAGGATCCTTGTTGAGTCGAAGGGCCTTGCTCTTGTATTTGCAGGAATTTTGAATATGGACAATTTATTCACAGTAACTAAATAAATAAGCCTGTTTGTTAATGGTGTTCTGTAATCTATGGTAACGGAGCAAAACAAAAAGGACAATTCAATTAGAGATATGCCATCAATTCCTCAGCTTATCGAGCCTCACCGTTGACTTACCTTTTCAATCGAGAACCGTTTTGGCTCTGAAGCTATCGTGCTACAAAGACACATCAACGGTGGGTTGGCTTCGACACCGTACGCTGCCTCGTTGTATTACGAGCTGCTACTGAGGCGGCCAAAAAGCATCTTAATCTCGGTGTAGCAGACCAAATTAACCTCCGCCCAGATTAAACCGTGGTATAGTTTGACCCGGGCCATAGAATACCCTAGGAGAAAAACCGTCCTAGGCCAAGCTATACCCAGGGCTAGACTGTACCCCTCCAGGCCAGATTATACTGATCTAATGGGGTCGTCAACCTGGTTAATTAATATGTAACAGCTGAGTCAAGAACTGTGACAATTTGAACATTGCTTTTTTTTTAAAAATGTTTATATGACCTGGCTGGGGCCAGGAGAAATGGGCAATTTTTAGACATTGCTTTTTATAATATACCTATTTACAATATCTTATGAGCTTATTTAGGCTATAGAATACCAAAAACAAGGGGTATAAATTGGTCTAGACTGTAGAATACATGAGGTATAATCTAACCTAGATCCCTTTAGCCCCAGGTAAAGTCCAGACTGTGGGTATAGTATTAAGATGAACATACATCTGCACAATATTTTACTCCTCAGAAAACATTAAAGAAATATCATGTTTAAAAAAAACTGCATTGTGGCTACAATGCCAAGGAAAAACGTATGGAGGTTAACCCCCTGCAGTTTAGACATTCTCTGTTTGGGAAGGCAAGCGCGGGATCTTTTATGATTCAGACAGCTTCATTTATTCTAAATATCCACTTCTAACAGAAGCCAGCTCTGACTCCACTTGATTAGCGCGTCTCTAATGCTCCAGTTTCAGTCGTTACACAAACTTCTCGCTCTGCCAATAATGACCAGATGCAGTGGAATAATTTAAATCTTCCCGCAGCACTTCAACCCATCTGTCTCTACTGGTGGATTCTGCTTCAGAACCATTCGGTGTGTTTCATGAATTTTTTTTTTAACAAGTTTTAGGATATAAAGAAACCTCTCACTTTTGGTATGGACCTTTTTAGTTGCTTGTTACCCTTGTCCATTCTTCTGCACAAGCCATTCCAAATGGCCAGAGCTCTTCTACCTGAAGGGGTGATAAAGACTTTTTTTTTTTAAATGTGAACACTAAAGGCTGCTTTTGGATTATAGTTACACACCCTGTAAACGAAGATGCTCAATAAGTGACTTGTGGTGCATTTTCACTAAAACCAGCCAACCAAAAATAAAAAGTAGCTTTGTCTTTCCTGCTCTCTACTGGATAAATCGAGCAGTGCAAATGTCCACCCTCACCCCTTCCCCCATAAAACCACATCCAAACGCCCCCACATTCTGCTGCAGACACACAGGGAGGCGTGCGTATGTGATTAATGTTTGCCGTTTCCGCGTTTCGGGCTAATTAGCAGCGGCATGTATCTCTGTTAGTTAGAAGACGTTGTATTTTGCCTGCACCAACAGAGCAACAGACCATAATTAGATGTTGAATAATAGCATGTTTGCACTTTGTTCTGTGCAGGAGCTCATTTTTGTGGACAGGAGTCTTTGCCTGGTCGATGTCTCTTCTTACAACTCTGGTTTTATAGGGGTGGATGAGCTATTCTTTATTTTAGAACTACAAAATCTTACAGTTTGGAGTTACCAGGGTGAATAAAAACACTTGGTTAATGTGTAACCCTTCTGCTGCCTTGGGTCAAATTACTGTTTTTGACATAACGTTCCATGTTTACATGGGAAAAGAAATACACTTTTCATTTAATGCCATTTTCTTGCCCATGTCCCAACACATAGAGAGTGAACCCCACAGATCTTCATGACATCTACCTCCCTCACTCATGGTTACTCTACTGAATGGCCCAACACATAATGAACACATAAACTAGACCAACAAGAACAGACTCACTAAAAGAACAATGCTAAACAGTTAACCGAAATGATTAACAATGAACAGAAATTTTACCCATAATCCCTCCCAGAGGCCATGTGATCGGCAGTCAACCACAATAGACCACAGAATGCTACAATATGTACCGGTAATATACACAAAGACGTACAGTAAAAGTTTTTTTGGGGGGACAGTGCCAGTAACACGGCTGGTTAAAGAAAAAAATACAGTAGCCTAGCAAGAAGTCAGTGATCCTAATTTCAAGTTGTCCCAGAACAAAAGTTGCTCTGCGAGCATGTGACACTCACATGCTCCACACATGCAGGGGAATCCCCCTCTCCAGCGGGATTCCCTCTCGCCCCATTTCATTGGTTCGACTGTGACACTAATCAGAAGAGTCAGAATCAGAAGAAGCTTTATTGTCATTGTACCAAAATACAACGAAATTATGTTCATGCAGTCGTCCAAAAATGGGCGGAGTGCACGTAGCTGCTGCTACAGAAGCGCAGCCTCTTATTCTTTTCAAAATACTTTTGCTTATATGAGAAAAGGTATTAAAAACAGATCTCTCTCATAAAAAAACAATTACCACAGCAAATCAGCATAAATAGACATAATACATATGAGGCTGGTGAAGGCGTTGTGTGTTAAGGGAAGGTCGTAGCATGGTCCAGAGCCCCCCCCCCCCC
>NC_056520.1:3206796-3214505 GCF_014905685.2 Nematolebias whitei
CTCAGCCATTGTCCAGATAAGAGGTGTTTGTTATCATCCAGCTCGGTTGAGGTTCTGTCACATGTCCACAGCCTTGGGGAAGGGAGTGGTGAGGAGACAGACGGAGCGTCTTTGTTTCACAACATCCCAGGAGGAATTGAGGTAGTCCACCTTCAAGGCCAGATCCAGATCCACAGTTTGGGTCAGGCAGAACTCGTAAATTGACGCTTCTGCCTTTTAAAGTCTCGCTAGTACATTTCTCTGATGGCGACTCCAAACAGCCGAATTGATTCTTTACGCTGAAAGCCGAGCTCACAGCTTTCTCCAAGATTATTCCCAACCGTTCACGAGTGCCGCCAGAAAGTTCACAGTCCTGACAACGGCCTGCGCCAGCTCTCTGACGCAGCTCCACGTAATCCAGTCTGAGTGCTGCCGAGCTCTCTCTGACGCAGCTCCATGTAATCCAGTCTGAGTGCTGCCGAGCTCTCTCTGACGCAGCTCCACGTTATCCAGTCTGAGTGCTGCCGAGCTCTCTCTGACGCAGCTCCACGTTATCCAGTCTGAGTGCTGCCGAGCTCTCTCTGACGCAGCTCCACGTAATCCAGTCTGAGTGCTGCCGAGCTCTCTCTGACGCAGCTCCACGTAATCCAGTCTGAGTGCTGCCGAGCTTCGACACATTCCACACAAATTCATTCAACCTTTATTTAGACAGACAAGTCACCTTGAGCCTAGAAGACTCATTTACAAGTGAGCTCTGTGAAACTGGACACATGTAGGAATTGGAGGCGAAAACATTCCTATCGGACTTTTTTTTTTCTTTCCTGCCTGAGAAGAAAAAACTCTGATATTAAAAAACACCTCGCACAAACAAGCACATAGTGACGTAGACATTCTGCGGGGGAGGGGGGAGACGACGAGAGCGGTGAGCATGTATGTATGACGGTGGCCATTTTGGATTTTGACGTGGCAACCCAGTGTTTGACAGGAAACCTTTATACACCTAGATGTATCCATACACCAAAGGGGAAGTCGATACCTCACTTACTTCTCAAGTTATCCAGCTCGCAACACGTACGGAGGGACGGTACTTCCAAGTCTCCTCCTTATTCCGTCATGGGGGCAATAAAATGTAATTCACCTACATTAGTCCTAAACAGCAGCTTGTATCTTTGCACAACAAAACACCCGTCACGTCTTGTTTAAACACAAACCAATTGCGAACAAAACCCGCACCTCCACTCAAACCGAACTGAGCTTTCATGCCATAAAAGTGAGTGTGCATCGTCTGACAGAGACGCCCACTCTTTCTTTATGTAACACCTTTTTATAGCACCTATTTACCTTGAAACGATGTTGCCAAGTAACAGCATCCCACTCGTGGTGTGTGTGCAGGAGAATGTGTGGGTGTGGGTGATGGATGCCCTGAGGTGCCATTATTGGCTGTAAAATTTGACGTGCCAGCAGCGACTGGCCAAAGTCGTTTTAACTCTCGTGCCGGTTTGTTTCAGGAACACGTCGTCCAAAATGCCCCCAGAGCCAAACCATATTTATTTGTACATACCTCTTATGCTCCATCGCCCTCCAACTCAGCGAGCTGCTTAACTGATACATGTAGAACAGTAATCCCCTTCTCAGCCAACTGGATTAATATTTAATTCAAGTAGAGCCTTTTGTCAATACTCTGTGCGTGCATTGTTCACGGTGCTTTCAGCAGCTTTTGGCTGACTGCAGTAAGGATAAGTTCAGTAATGAGTCAGACAGGACAGAGATATGACTCACGACTTCACAAAGTGTCCTTTAGGTTTTAAAGGCATCTTCGGACACGCGCACATTTGGCTTTAATATGTTCTCTGTTCTCCTAAAACTTGTTGTTTGTGATGTGAAAACTCACGACTTGAAAAGTTGAAAAGCTCATTTCAGCTTTTCATGGGCAGCACGGTGGCGCAACTGGTAGAGCTGCTGCCTCTCAGCGAGCAGGTCCCTGGTTCAAACCCCGGTCCAGGGGCCTTTCTGGGTGGAGTTTGCATGTTCTCTCCGTGCATGCGTGGGTTTTCTCCGGGTGCTCCGGTTTCCTCCCACAGTCCAAAAACATGCATGTTAGGCTGATTGGTAACTCTAAATTGTCCCTAGGTGTGAGAGAGAGAGTGAATGGTTGTTTGTCTCGTTTGTCTCGATGTGTCCCTGTGATGGACTTGCGACCCGTCCAGGGTGTACCCCGCCCCTCGCACAGTGATTGCTGGACATGGGCACCAGCGACCCCCGTGACCCAAAATGGAATAAGCGGGTAAAGAAAATGGATGGATGGATGCTCGTTTCAGCTTTATTTCTGCTCGTTTTTGCTGTTTCAGCTTCTATTTAGCTGTTTTTACATTGATTTTAGCTTTTTCAGCTAATTCCACTTTTTTTCACTCTTTTTTTTGCCTAATTCAGCAAAAATGTGCTCTCTCAGCTTTCTTCTTCTAACTTAAGCTTCTGATTTTTAGCTACTTTTCAGCTGTTGTTGTTATTTTCAGTTTTTTTCAGATAATTTCCACTTTTTTGTGTTCTTTCTGCTTTCTTCAGCTAATTTAAGCTTGTTCCACCTTTTCAGCTACAATTTTAGCATTTCTTAAGCTAATTTCAGCTTTTTTCAGCAAGTTCTTCAGCAATCAGCTTTCACACTGCATTTTTGTAGGAAATGTGATTTTTCTACTTTTATTTATTTTACACTAGGATGGGTGAGAACATGGCGAACGTTGAACTTCCTAGAGCAGTTGGCTCATAATTTCAGGAATTCGTTTTAAAATGTGTTCTCTGAATTTTCCATACAACGCTAGATGTTACGTCACCCTTCCGCCAAGCTTTTACTCAAAAGCAAACTAACTACCATACTTTTCTAAACAAAGAATAATATGATGGTTTGAAACTGTGGGTTAAGTGATATTGAAATTATTGCGATTTCATAAATAATCGTAATTATGCGAAAAATATCGCGAAAAAAATGAACTTGATGGAGAAAAAGACAAAGATTTGGCGCCCCCTGGTGGTGAAGAATATTTAAACTGTATCAGTTTTGCCTTGACGTCATCAACTTCCATGGAAATCCGTGAGCAACCCCCTGGTGTCCAGTTACTATTAGTCAGAGCTTAAACCGGAACTAGTAAAAATGGCCCTTCAAATTAAAATAAATTACGTAATGATTTTTGCTGGATGCTGAGCCGGAAGTTCTTCAAAATGGCCACTTTGGCCTCATTTAACTCCCCTTTAATACTGAGATGCACTCATATGGTCTCACTTAAAGTAAGGACTCGATTCTTGCTCTTGTAAACACAGTCCTTCTTCTTACACAACCATTTATACAATCTGCCGTCAATAATTCCTATCTGACAAAGTAAGCTGTATGTAATAATATATTACAAATAAATAATCTGAAGAGTTTCAGTCAGGGTTTAGAGCTCGTCATAGCACAGAAACAGCACTAGTAAAAGTCACTAATGATATTCTCATGGCCTCAGACAATGGACTTGTGTCTCTGTTAGACCTCAGTGCTGCATTTGATACAGTTCATCACAATATGATGTTGGAATTACAGGAACGACTCTAAAATGGTTTTAATCATCTCTATCTGATATATTCCAGTTTGTAAATGTAAATAATGAATCTTCTTCATACACCAAAGTTAGTCATGGAGTTCCTCAGGGCTCAGTGCTTGGGACAATACTATTTACTTTATATATGCTTCCATTAGGTAAAGTTATTAAACAGCATGGGATAAATTTTCATTGTTACGCTGATGACACACAATTATATTTGTCCATTAAACCCAATGAATCCAATCAGCTACTTAGACTACAAGCTTGTCTTCAAGACATAAAAACCTGGATGACCCTTAATTTTCTGCTTTTAATCTTAGACTTAGGTTTTAGTTTTTGGAGCTGAGCATCTTCATTCTTTCTCCCTCCTTAGATGCATTAATCTGTCCTCCAGCTCTAACGTTAAAAATCTTGGTGTTATTTTTGATCAGGACATGTCTTTTATCCCCCACATTAAAAACGTTACTAGAACCTCCTTCTTCCACCTGCGTAATATCACTAACATTAGAAACATCTGATCTAAAGATGACACAGAAAAACTGGTCCATGCATTTGTCACGTCTAGACTGGACTATTGCAATGGTTTATTATCTGGGTGTCCAAATAATTCTTTAAAACGTCTTCAGTTGATCCAAAATGCTGCTGCCAGAGTCTTAACTGGAGTTACTGGGAGAGATCACCTCTCTCCAGTTTTAGCTTCTCTCCATTGGCTCCCTGTGAAATCCAGAATATAATTCAAAATCTAACTTCTAACCTACAAAGCTCTCAACAACCTAGCTCCATCTTATATTACAGATCTCGGACCCCAGGCCCGCCTCCAGCTCGCGCGGCTCCCGGTTCGGACCTCCCTCAGAAGTAGTAACTCACACTTTCTCAATAAATCCAGGAAACGTGAATTCAGATCTTGGACCAGAAGGGCCGAATGACACGTTGCCTTCCAACTATATGGGGCCTAGGCTCCGCCTCCTTCCAGGAGCACAGCCTATCAAGTGGATAGAGGGGCGGACTAAGTGTGATGTCATTGGCTCTTATGTGATCTGACGTGTCAGAAAAAATAATACGGTGGCAGACAAAGCCTTTCTACGTGGTGCGGCGAGCCAATAAAGAAATGACAAATAAATAAAAACTCTATTCCTTGACGGATATTGAATCCCTGGTAGACGTTGCTGGCCCTGTTTAAACGGGTCAGAACCGGGTCATAATTTCATTATAATCCATCTTTGAGCAGATCAAAAACCCAGGGCTGGACTAGATAAAATACTAACACTTGTCAGTCCAGTCAGATTCAAACTCTTTTATAAAAATTAGATACATTTATTACTAAACAAAACATTCTAAGTAACAGTCAGTATGGGTTTAGAGCAAAAAACTCTACATCAATGGCTCTCATGGAATTAATAGAACAAATAACTACTGCTGTCGATCAAAAACAGTATTGTGTTTGTATTTTTGTTGATTTAAAAAAAGCATTCGATACTATTGACCACACTATTCTCCTTGAAAAATTAAATAAATATGGTATAAGAGGACCAGCATTACACTGGGTATCTAGCTATTTAAAAGATAGGAAACAGTTTGTACAAATAAATGGTGTAAGATCTGACCTGTGCAATATCACGTGTGGAGTTCCTCAAGGCTCTGTACTTGGACCAAAGTTGTTTATTTATCTAAAAAATATATATATTATTATTTATATTATTAGTTCATAAGACTACTAAACAGCAGCTCGAAATTGCCAAAAATATTCCTATAAACTCGTTTTGTTTAACTTTTTTTTTTAATTGGCTGCATGATTTTTTTATTTTGAAAAGCCTAAGCGGATGTGGTTAACTTGAGCAGCGCCCTGAGTGACGTCACGTGCAGTTGTTTTGTCATCGAGCTCGAGGTTGCGTTGCGGCCATTTTTTTTTAGCTCTCCCCTTTGTTGGGGCCGCTGATCCAGTCTCTCCCTGACAACAAAAACACTTCGGAGTAAAACGCAAGTTAGATTTATATCTTTGTTTTTTAATTTATTTATATTTTCTCCGGGGCTCGCTTGTTCTGCCCGCTCAGCCTCGACAACATGGACCCAGCCAGCCGGTACCAAGTGGTGAGTTCGGATCAAAACAGCGTTTTAACCACTCGGCCTTCCAATTCCAGAAAACAAACAAAGAGGGCCATGTTTAAAAATGTGCACATCATTTACCTCTGCAGGCATCAATCCGCTAATATAAACTATTATTGTTGTTTTTTTTTACTTTTTAAAATTTGTTTTTAATGGCCGTCATCCACTTCCGCATTAGCTAAGCTAACGTTAGCCTGAAGCAGTCGGGTCACGGCCTTTGAAGTTAATGTTTTTTTAAAACCTGTTTGACGAGTTGTGTTTTTGTATTCGAGTGTCAGGTGTGTAAAGACGCTGACGCTAAAATTATATAAACTAAAACAAACATAGTTATTTATTTATATGTTTTTAAGCGGAGTTTATAACTACTGTAAAGCGAC
Source organism: Nematolebias whitei (assembly GCF_014905685.2). Lineage (NCBI taxonomy): Eukaryota > Metazoa > Chordata > Actinopteri > Cyprinodontiformes > Rivulidae > Nematolebias > Nematolebias whitei. Next base: position 3,212,828 of record NC_056520.1, read on the forward strand.
GACAGGGTTGGTAACTTTATAATTTTTAAATGTGGTTTTTGTTCCATACCTTTTTTTTTTTGTTGTTTTTGTTAATTTTTCGTAAAAAAAAACAAACAAAAGAAAAAAAAAATCTTGAGGCTACGCTTTTTTTTTTTTTTTTGGAGAGTTAATGCGCATGCGCGAGCCAAATGTGCTAAAGCTCAGGTGTGGTTCGTCCTCAGATGCCCGTGCTCCTGTTTGTGTGCAGGCTCTGAACTTTTCACAAGAATTGCAACAGTTCCAGGAATTAGTCGGTGCCCTTTGGATTCTTGTGGGCCTCAAGACTCGGCTTGTTTTAATATATTTATCTGTTTCCCCTTCCATTCGAGCCACGGTGTCGGTGGATATGTAGACACACGAGAGGCGTTGGTTGTGTTGTCTTCCATCACCACCATGTCCTTGATGCTGATCCTCGACTGGGAGGATAACAAAACCACTTGTGAGATTTGTCACGTCTGTGCTTGAAGAAAACCACACGACCAGAGAGCTGCCGGTACTTCGTGGAAGGACCGTGAAACGCTGACGTAGGCGTTTTTTTGCAAATAATCAGATGACTTGGCACCGAAAACCTTCAGCGGTAGATTATTATTTCTGTCGCTGATGCACAGAACTGAGGAAAACGTGACGAGTCTTCACTTGAAATCGCGATGAGCAATACCTCGCTAAACTTTAGGTCGTAACATTAGAGGGAAGGGGTAAAATCCTATTTTTAGATGCGTCGCGTCCCAAACACGGAAGCCTCTGAAGGGATTTTCAGACGTTCAAAGTTTTTGATGCTGATCTGTGCTGCTGATATCTTTGTAGGGTTCCCGTAGATTCCTGTTTCTGTAAAACGATTTTGATATTGGTTCTTCACTGAACCCTGAACTTCTTGGAACAGTAACTTATAGCAGCATCGCAGCTCCCTGAATCATAAACAAAAAAAAGTGGTTCTCAACACTGGTCCTTGAGGAACACCATCCTGCATGGTTTACTTTCTTCTCCGCTCCATCACACCTGATTTGAATGAAGGGGTCATTAACAGGCTTCTGCGGAACGTGGATCACTGAATCAGGTGTGTTAAAGCAGAGGAGAAACCAAAACATGCAGGATGGTGTTCCTCAAGGGCCAGTGTTGGGACCACTGCTTTAGAAGTACAAAGACTCAGTTAGGACAGGTCCTTCAACCAAGAACATGAGCGCCTTGGCTGAGGAGTCTGAGTTCTAGTCAGTGTTTGTTGTTTTATTTGTGGTGCACCGTCCCCAAACTAAACTACAAGACGATGCTTGTCCTGTTGGGTAAAAGGAACGAACTGGTCCAGCTTTGGTTCGTTCCTGCGTCAGGGAGCTTAAAATGTCTCCTCCTCTCTCGTCACGTCTCTAACTTCAGAAGGCGTCGGGCTCTCGGCTTTGACAAGAAATAAACCGCTCCTCTCTGCAACCGTAGCCCTCGGACGCAGCGCGGCGTCTACGTTTACTGATTCCAGCAATGCCGATGGCTTTTCCAGAAAAGTACCGACTCTGCTTCTTGTGTCTTCAAGGGATAGTTGAGATGTTCTGAAGAGGGTTCTGTGTAGAGCTTTATAGAGCTGCTTTCCTTCAACTTGAAAATGTCGTAAGTGAACTTTTGGAACACCTGTCCGGTGGTGCAGACCAGCTCGGGACAGATGTGCGACACC
>NC_056520.1:3214515-3251853 GCF_014905685.2 Nematolebias whitei
CCGGTGGTGCAGACCAGCTCGGGACAGATGTGCAACACCTGGCCGGTGGTGCAGACCAGCTCGGGACAGATGTGCGACACCTGGCCGGTGGTTCAGACCAGCTCGGGACAGATGTGCAACACCTGGCCGGTGGTCACGTTTATCGTTCTTCTGTTTCAGTTGCACAACGAGGACGACTCGTCCACTGGCAGCGAGCAGCAGCCGTGCACCTCAGCTCAAGCCCGTGCGTCCGGGCAGGTCCAGAGTCAAGCGGAGTCCAACGTGACCCCCGCTGCGTCATCGGGAGAGGCGCCCCCACCTCCTTACGCCTCCGTTGACCTGGGTGCCACCGCTGCGTCACCTGGTATAGTTCGTAGCTCGTGTGAACGTTTCCAACACGTGGCTTTGGTTAATCCTGTTTGTGTTTTCCACAGAAACCAGTTTCCAAGGGGACTTCCCAGTACCGCCGCCCTACAGCGTCGCCACGTCCCTGCCCACGTACGACGAAGCTGAGAAGGCCAAAGCGGCCGCCATAGCTGCCTCCACAGTGGAAGTGCTGCCCCGGGTAAGAAGACCCGCCCACCTGTCGTCGTGTCTCCGACTGCGCAGCTGAAATGTTTCAGTGCTGCTCGTCTTTCCTCGTGGCGTGACGCAGCGTTCACGCTGCTCCACCGTCCCATGAAACACCAGTGGAATTTTTTTTTCCGTCTGACTTTGTTTTAGCAACTTTTCCACGTATCCAACTTCTAAATGTTATCGAACACAACACGCTGAGTAAGCGGTTAGTGGTTTTGTATGACTAGACTCTCCATCACCGCCGCTTCAAGGTCAAAGGTCACACGAGGTCTTTGCCCGTCCGGTCCATTCCATAGATTTAATCGTTGCATTGTATGTCGACGAGCGCGTGACGTGCCGTGTGCTCGTTTCATTTACCCGCAGGAGGACGACTTCTCACCCAGAGAAGATTTTAGTGATGCCGATCAGCTCCGAGTTGGGAACGATGGAATCTTCATGTTGGCGTTTTTCAGTAAGTTCGGTCTTTCTGTTGTTGAAGTGGACGACGGTGGCGTATTCTGAGCAACAACCGGGACTTTATTTAACGGTAAAATTAATTAGGGACTCTGCAGTTCCTGCAAAACAGCCGTGTGGATGCTTCTTGCTGAAGAACAGCCGAAGGAAGCTAAAAACATGCTGAAATGATTGAACAAGCAGAAGAAAGCAGAAGGAGTACATATTTGCTGAATTTGGTTTAAATAATTAGAAATTAACACAAAAAATTGTAAATTTACTAATAATAATAAAAAAAAGCTGAAATGAACAAGAAATAGCTGAAAAAGCATAAAGAAGCTTAAACTACCAGAAGGAAGTGGAAAGAACTGAAATTAGCTAAATGTGGAATTGGCCGAAAAGGCTAAAATTAGCATAAAACAGTTAAATAGTAGCTGAAGTAGCATAAAAAGGTAAAACTAGCAGAAAAAAACCGATAAGAGCATAAGCTGAAATTACCATGAAGAATTTAATTAGGTTGAAAGTAGCAAAAAATAGCATGAAAAACTTGGAATTTATCTGAATACAGCTAAAGAAAATGCTTAAAGGGAAGCTAAAGCTTAAATTAGCAGAAGAAAGCAGAAAGAACACGTTTGCCCATGAGCACAAAAACTGCAAATTATCTGAAAAAAGCTGAAATTGTAAAAAAAAAATTAAATGGCCGAAAAGCAGCTAAAAAAATCAGAAAGATTAAATTACTAGGTGGAAGTGGAAAGAGCACGTTGTTGCTGAATTAGGCTGAAAAAAGTTGAATAGAGTGCAAAATATGTGGAAATAGCTTAAAAGGCTGAAATTGGTGTGAAACAGCTAAATATTAGCTGAAAAAGCTGAAACGCAGAAATAAGCTGAAAGGAGCCTAACAAGCTGAAATTAGCAGAAAGAAGTTAGAAGAAGCACAAAAATGTTGTATTTATCAGAAAGAAGCACAAAACTGCTTAAAAAAAACAGCTGAAAGTAGCTAAAAAGTTTGATTTTGCAGCTGAAGCAGAACAAAATGTGAAAGGAGCAGTAAAAAGTTGTGAACACATCTAGAGATTTGAAGGAGGTAAAATGAGCTCAATTCATTTTCTATTGGAAACAAAATGTCAGAAAAGGCTAAATATTTTAAACAGCTAAAGCTGCACTGATACCAAAAGTCTCAGCAGGATTGTCCCGAAGGAGCCGAACGTTTAGGTTCTTGGTTTGTTGAAACTGCGGGACGAGAACCCGTTGAGCCTCGGGGACTCGTTTACAAGACGGACCTGGTCTTACACGCTCAGTAAACGTGTTCTGATGCGCGACGGGGCGTTTCTAACAGCTAAATATTCTCGTGTGCTCGTTCCTCTAGTGGCCTTCTTGTTCAACTGGATCGGCTTCTGCCTGTCCTTCTGTCTGACGAACACCATCGCAGGACGCTACGGCGCCATCTGCGGCTTCGGCCTTTCCCTCATTAAATGGATCCTCATAGTCCGAGTAAGTCTGCGGCCGGCTTCTTATTAATGCAAGACCTTTCTTTGGGTGTCGGCTCGTGTAAGTTTCAGCCTGTGTTCAGTTCTCAGACTACTTCACCGGTTACTTCAACGGCCAGTACTGGCTCTGGTGGATCTTCCTGTTGCTGGGTGAGTGCAGCGCAGGGTTCATTCCTGCCTTTGTGCATTTACGTTTTCAATTTGATGGGGGTCTCCGTTCTGAAAGGAACCTAATGACTGTCCTCGCACAGGCCTCTTGCTGTTCTTCAGGGGGTTTGTGAACTACCTCAAAGTTCGCAACATGTCGGAGAACATGGCCTCGTCTCACAGAACGCGCCTCTTCTTCCTCTATTAAAGGTACGTTTTGGTAAAACCGTTACGAGTCGACGAGCGCAGCAGCTCGTTGTAGTGACCGATGCCTCTTTCTCCAGGGTTCCCTACAAAACGGCTTTAAAGTTCCTTCCCTCGCCCTCGTATGACCTGCCCCAGGAGCCGAACAGCGGAGAGAGGTAACGGGGAAGGAGAGAAGTGGGGCGCAAGTGTCGTTGAAACAACTCGATTCACTTCGGTCTCGGATGATTTCCTGGAACCGCTTTTTTTTTAATTTGCCTTTTGATTTAAACCTTGTGCTGTTTTCCCTCATCCAGTTTGTGTCGCTTATCAAAAGCAGAAGAATTCAGGTAAATGAACTCGCACGCTAAACGCAAAAAGCTTCAAGGACCTAAAAACGGTTAAACCAGCTGGTTTCACGAGTCCGCCGTCGTCAGGGTTCGGGGCGTTTTTCGAGTCTTGATTTTTACAGTGTTTTTTGTTTTGTTGTCAGACGGCGGGATCAACCACGAAAACCCGGGACTGATACAGAACACGCATCCCTGATGCTTTGGTTGTTCTCAAACGAAACAGCCCGGTTCTACTCGTATTGACCCCAAACGTGAAATCACACATTCAAAATGGTTTCTGTAGGAAACCCAGTTGGATCAGTTGGGGGTTTACTAATAACCAGTAAACTGTCTGCAGGTTTACGTGTGTTGAAAAGAAACATAAATCCATACAAATGCTAATAAACATCAATATTTTGTATCGTCCAAGTGTCTTTTCTCCTAATTTATTTATTCGTTGTGCTATTTTTCAAACCTTTAAGACCACCAGCTTTAAGCAGCTTCTGGTCTTAATGGTTTACGGTAGGAGGAATGTACTGGTTCCCCTTTTCTCGTTTTGAATCGAAAGAAAAATTAAGGACAAAGAAACGCACCTGACTAACAAAACTGGATTATGTATAATAAAAAAAAAAAATCCGAACTCACGCTTCACTTAAATCTTCCAAGCGATCCGATATAACCGTGTCTTCAGGCTTCTCCGGTCCTACCAGGTGGAAACCGGGCCCGACACGGTCCACTTCAGTTCCGGTGCCGTCCGTAAGAAGCGATGTCCGAACTGAAGGACCGTGCCAGGCTTTATTTTTAAATAAAGAACCTCCTCGGAGTGTAAGAGTCTTATGCAATTTACTCGGCCGTGTTGAATCGTTGATGCGTAACGATGACGTAGATGTAGTCCAGTCACCGCAGACGGATCCGGTTCTGGTTCGGCCCGTTGAAGGAACAAGTGCACCTAGCTGCTGTGCATGTTCTCGCGGATCTCTCTCTGGGACTTGGGGGGGGGTTAAGGTTCTCGTGGCGACGCAGCTCCGATGATCAAGAACGACGTCGGCGTGGGAATTTCCGTGAGCGGAGCCTGAAATAAGGACCTCCCCCAGACAAGGGGGGGTGTCGTCAAATGAAATGTATATATGAGCTTATGCTAATTTTTAATATTTGCACTTTGACATTCTGTACAGTAAAATTTGTGAATCTGCTAAACTTGATGGGGTAGAAAAGTAAAGCGATCTTAGCCATCCAAGTTTTTTTATTATTATTATTTTAAACTGGAATTATTAATGATCTCAAATGGATAATCTGCCTTTTGCACAATTATTTGTCCCCCAAACAAAAACCCGTTTGTTTTTTTGTTTTTAACCTAAACTGTGACAGCTCGAGTGTTTTGCCAAACCTTGTGTCCCTCAGCAATATCAGGACCTTTGGATGAAATGACGCTGTGTTGCATGATTGACCCTCCTGACTGCGTTAGAGCTTCACGTGAATCTACAAGTACACGTTTGTCTTTGTAAATACGAATAATTAAAGAGGTGTCTCAAGATGCTCTGTTGGTGTTTATCTGTTGTAACTGGAATTAAAATGACGGATGTTGCAAAAAAAGATTGCCAATAAAGTTCAAAAGCCTGCCACTTTCACGTGTACTTGTTGTTTGCAATTAAAGAAATGGGAATACTGTTTTTTTTGTTTGTTTGTTTACGTGGACACAAAAGTGGCCGAAATAAACCTACAGGGGTAATTTAAAAATCGTGACGTGAATCGTTATTTTTTTGGTTAATAAACAAAACCAAATTCATTGTTTTTTACTTTGTCAGAATAGTTTTAAATGACCTCACAGTATCGTTGCTGATGCTCGTCGGGGGAAAAATTACCATATTGAAATCCCATTATAAATGCATCATCCGATTCCTTATTTTTCATCCCATAAAATAATGCAATCCTTTCAGCGATATTTAGGTGTGTTTATATATTTTATACATTCTTTTTTTCTTATTCCATTTTATATTAACCCATTAGGGTACTGCTCCACATTTCCATTTGAGGGACGCTGTAATCGTCACAAAAGAGGATGAAACCTGGAAGAAGTGCGTGCGTCACGGCTGGACGTTGCGCTGGAGTCCCGCCTCCCATCTACTGACAAAGCTGTTCTGGTTCAGATGTAAAGGGCAAAAACACATGCGCTGTGCACGAGTGCATACACGTTCCACCTGCGTGCGGGCTGAAGAAACCTCGTTCAACCACCGACCAAATATTTGAGTTTGACCGAATAGTTCTGGTTCTGGAGGCTCCAGTTGGACGAATGGTTTCTAGTGTCCACCACTAGATGGAGCTGAGGCGTCTACAAGAGAGAGCCCCGAGGTCTTTGGGTCTGGACGCTTGTGCAGATCTTGTAAAATGTTCTGTTACTACTGATCCACTGGCAAAGCTCTGGTTCTGTCTGCATAAAGTCAATACAGACCATGTATCCAAGGGTCTGTTACTGGTGGTGATGGTGCAGAACGCTGCGGTTCTTATCACTGAATGTTTTATTTTACGGGGATTCTTCTGAGCTGAGTCACCAGTCGTGTTCCAGTTTCCTTAAACGTCACCAAATGAATTATTTTGCTCAAACTGTGTGATCCATCAACTGACCCCTGATCAGCGGTCCCAACCCAAGACGCTTTATGAATACACACTTTTTAGACTCGCCGTGCACAAACTTTTAGGATGTCTCAAAACCACGAAATCATTGGTGAACATTTAGAAACTCTGCAGAAAATCTAAATATTGTCTTATTTCATGTTATTTCTGAAGAATGTGCTGAATTTAAATGAAAAAGTTGGAACAGATGTGAATTATTAGAACTTTCTCATAAGCTTTTAGAAGTGTTCTTTCATTGACCACCAGGGGGCGCTGTCTACACGTTTTATCAACCTGCACAAGGTTTAATGTTTCATCCTTTATTATTTTTTCTTTTTAAATTCAAACCACAGACTCTAGAATGGTTGTAGATTTTATTATAACGGAGACATTATACCAAATATCTAAACAAAATGGAACCGCTACCCAGGAGACATTTACGCGTATTTAGGGCAAATAACTTATTTTAATCCTTCACAATAAGAGTTTCAAACATACCGAACGGTTATTTTTAAAATAAAGCCTGTTTTTAAGCACCTGCAGCTCATGTAAAATAACTCTCATTGTTTATTTTCATAAAAAAATCAAGAGGTTTTCATATATTTTGAGAGTATCTAGTAATCAATACTCAATGTTTGTGTGTGGGACTCTTATTGAGAAGGCTAGAGCTGGAGTTAAAAAATAAATAAATAAAAAAGGCACTTTGGCTGCTTCAGATAAAATATTTTGAATGTTATTTTGCAGTTATTCCAGTAACAGAACTCCCATAGTAGTCAAATAGAAGAAAATGATAATAAATAAAAAAATATATAGTTTGGTTCAAAGTGGGGTTCATTTCTGCTGGTACAGGTCTTGAAATAAGTTTTTTTTTAAACCAGTGGTGGGTACAGCTAACCAAAATTTTGCTTTGCTAACGCTAAACCGCTGAACAAGTAAAATATTAGCGTAAGCTAATAGCTAAGTGTCAGTTTGCATCGCACGTCTTCGTTTAGCTAGCTGCTTCTGCGTCGACCAATCCCGTTTTCTCACGTGTTCATGCAGTCAGCCAATAGCGTGTTTAACGAACTCTTCGAGACACGCCCACAACCGACGGAAACAAACTTGTGGATTTTGTTAGCGGACTTAAAGTCGGCAAAACCAGTAGTCCCTCGTTACTCCGCGGTTCGACTTTTGCGGACTCGCTCTTTTGCGGTTTTTCAGTGATTGTCAACTTTAATATTTCTCACGTGATTGGGACTGTACGAGATAAAAAGTTAATAAATAAATACTTCGGACAGGCGCCGCCATTTTCCAATTTCTTTCAATAAACCTACACTGTATTGCCAGTCAAAAGAACTACGTTACCCAGAAGCCAACAGTGCTTCCAGACGCTGCTTTCTGCTAAAATGGAGGGAACGTTTTTTTTTTTTGCAAATCTACGCGATCTCTGAAGCTCACAGAACTGGCAGGACAGTGGCAAATCCTGAAGCTGAACTCATCCTTCCAGTTGTATCTTCACTGGTGAGTAACTGGGTTGCAGTTGATCCGGACTCAGTGCGACCTGGCTCGGGGCTGTAGAGAACTGACCGCGGCGGGGTTCGACCTGGCTATGGTCACGCGGTGCTAGTCCGGACTGGACTGAGGTGGTGGACTACATCCTGGGCAGCCTTGCTCGCCGAGTGTCTTTCCTGGAGTGGCAGCACACGCTCATCAAGCTGGATGAGGCGGTGGCCTTACTCGTGCTGCAGGGTCACCGAACGGAACCGAGCTTCTGCAGAGCTGGTGAGTCCCCATATAAAACGTATACTGTACAGCAGCTACTGCTAGGCCTACGTATGTTGTTAAAGTTACACGGGTTTAAGAGTTTAGAACATTGCAAGAGTGTGGGAAGGGTTTATAAAGCCTTAAAATATAGATAAAAAGCGCAAAGTAGTAACACGATATTTATTTTAGTATTTTTAACTTCTCGCGGAGGTCTTTGGAACGCAACACCCGCGATAAACGAGGGAGTGTAGCGGAAGCTAATTAGTCTGATAATGGTTTCCAGTTAATGAAAATGCTAATCTGCTAAATGGAAAAATTAGTTTTGCTAATAACCGTTAGCAAATTAGTGGAACCTGATTAGTCTGACTCATACTGCTAAGCTAACTACGGCCAAAAACTAAGGTATCCGGAAGACAAATCCAAAACGGGACCAAAACTCCAAGTACACCTAGGAGATAATTTATATTTCTTTATATTTCATTTATATTATATCAATGGGATTAACCTGTCTAAATAAAGGTTGAGTGGATGAAATGAATTACTGCCACGTTTAGCTGTAGGTATTTAATGCTTTTAGACACCCGTGTAAGACCATGACGGCGTGCAGGGGAGGAGCCCCACACCTCCACTGCACAGACTCTGGTTCCAAAATCACGTGGCAGCTAAAATGGTTCCTGCTGCCTCAGGGTTGCCAGATAGGAAGTGATGAAAAAGTTGTACAGTCACTTTAAAGTCATATTTTCATCCATTATGTTCTATATGGGCGTTTAAAGATGTCTTCAAAGAATGAGTTTAATTTTTTTATCTTTCCCACTGACACAAGAATGCTCTAACGGAACATTTGAGTTTGTTTCGAGCAGGAGAAACAAACTCAGGAGCACTGTTACTTGGCCAACATTTGAATTTTTCACAGTACTTCATTTTAAGCAACAAATCTTTAACAAAACAAATGATTGTCGTTTTTACACCGCTAACAGAATTCTTATTGTTTTCAATCTAGTCTTATCAAGAACCTGTGGTTTAAAGTGCTTACTGATGGTGTGTTAGATTACACCACAAGGCCAAGTAACCACGTCTAAATATAGCTATGTACTCTGAATATCTTGTTAAGCTTTTTGTAAAAGTTTCCATTGATATGTGATTAAATATACCAAGTTTGGTCAAAGTTGAGTTGAACCAGTAGACTGGTTGCATTAGGAAGGGCGTCCGGCGTAAAAACAATCGCCAAGTCTTATTGCGAGATAGTTCGCTGTGGCGACCCCTGAAGTAGGGAGCAGCCAAAAGAAGAAGAAAAAACTTCTACAAAATAAAGAAAACTTCTTCCACCGCTCAACAATATTTTCAGTCGGGGTCAACAACTCCCCACCCAAACCAAGCACAGCCTGGGCTAGGGTCCGCTCTCCTTTTCTGAGTCGCCAAACAATTAGAACTTCCTCAAGGCTGACCGAATGTCCTTTTCCATTCCATGGCCCCAACAGGCACCAGTGACCTTCAGGCCACAGCTCTTGGAAGCTGCATCTACAATAGAGATCGGATTGGATTCCATGTCCCCAACCTCCCATGGGACGTGGAAAACTCTCCCGGAGGTGTGAGTTGAAAGCCGTAGGGACCGAGGGCTCTACCAGACGCTTCCCAATTCGCTCTCACTATGCGTTTGGATTTACCGGCTCTGTCCAGCAGTCTCTCCTGCCACCGGATCCAACTTACCACTAGGTGGTGATCAGTTGGAAGCGCTGCCCCTCTTTTCACCCACGTGTCCAAGACGTATGGCTGCAGGTCCGACGTCATGATTACAAAATCAATCATAGACCACTGACCTAAGGTTGCCTGGTACAAAGTACACTTATGAACCACCCTCTGCTCAAACATGTTGAAACTCCTTGTGGAACATAGCCAAACTAGTAAATCAAGAGCTTTGCCTTTCGACTCAACTCTTTCTTCACCACAACCGTCTAATTCAATGCTCTTGCGCTCTTACAAGAACTTTGGTAACGTCTGCAGTTTTAAATGTGCTTTATAAACTTGACTTACAAGAGGACGAGACCCAGATCTGTTGATCCATCTCAGCTCATGAACAAAACGTTGATGCTTAAAATCCTCCACCTATGACAATCCACCATGACCACGATAGCTGGTAGGTTCTGATAGGTAGCGCAATAAGAGGCGTTTGTTTTTAGTTGTACAGAATCGCCTGAGGTTTGCTTGAAAAGCTGAAATTTTTTAAGGTGACTCAAATCAACAAGCGGTATGCCGATGTCCCCCATCGCTGTGGGATCCGAATATTGACTGTAGTTTGAGATGAGGGGGAGTGGTGGATCCTGGTGAGCAGAGGGGGCAATTTTATCCACCAGCAGGTGCAATGGCAGAGCCAGTGGGTGGCCAATAGTAGCCTTGGCCACTACAGATTAAATTTACATATTTTTTCTTTACTAGCTCTCAAGCGAGGCGCACAAGGGGCTTCCCTCCCATTTTTCTTAGAGACACACTGCTTGCTCTCTCACTATCCATCCTTCGGTTCAAACAGTCTTATACTTGCACTACACACAAAACAAATTAACCAACATTTCTTCTTAAACAATATTATCAAACAATATTCAAACAATATTATCGTTTATTGCAATCATTTTTTTGACAATCGCCCAGCAAAATTTGTTATCGTGACAGGCCTAGTTTCAATAATTTAGTCTAAGCCTTTATCAAATTAAATGTTTTGACCATCCCTGGTGAGCTTTCGTTGACCTTTGGATAAACCGTTTGTGGATTTTAATAAACATTTAGTACCAAGTGTTTTTAGTTGTTTAGAGATGTTTGAGGTCCTTGAGTCCCAAGACATCGTCTACGTACTTAATACCTGACGTTGAGTCCCTGCTTCAGCGCAGCTCTGTGAATATTTTGTGCACGTCTTTTGCACCATTTATCCCTTGTTCTTACGCAGCGCTGTGGCTGTGGAACAGCACTCAGACTAATGTGCGAGCGTCAGCAGAAGCTCAACGTCAGCAAATATTGACGTTCTGCTGTGGATACCATCTGGTTTGCCAGTTGAGGACTAACACGCAAACAACACATTAATCTGCAGCAACTCATTTATCTGTAACGGTTGTGCGACACCGACAGGAGGCTGAAGAGAACTCGTGTTTGAAATGGGAATTCACCGCAATGAAATTCCACTAAGGATTGAAAATCCTTTGGTACAGGTGGAAAACATGAAAACCCCTTTTGTACTAAAGCATCCCGGTAATAAAGGTCGGCTGTTGCCAAGCATGTAATTAAAAAGTGTGCCCAGAAAATGTATCTGTAAACTTTAGATGGCTGTTCTTAAATACACCAAGTTTCAATTCAAAGGTGTTGCAGTACTCTACTTTTAGGGACTCTATGCATCTCTAGTTGAACTCATTAAACCGTCCAGCACACAGTGTGTTGACAAAAATCCATCTTCCATTTAGTGTCTGAGGAGCTCACTTTATACCTGATGACATTTTAAGTCCTGCATGCGAGCTCTCTGGTTTCCGGAGACCCCAGCATTCCCTTTAACGCCTTCATGTGTGGAGCGCCTTGACACGTGGAGTCGTGGAACTCCTGGAGAGCGACCTCTTCGTATTTTCACAGTAAACAGCCCCTCCAAAGGCTCTCGCTGCCTCACCTCTGCCTCTGAACAATGACCTCCATTCAGGGCATCACTTAAGGGCCCTATTAGTATTTTGACAAGTTTTCTCAAAGATTAATTACAGCAGGCTTCAGGGTTGCAATCACGCAGGGTGGAGAGCCTTGGTAAGTCTTGGATAGCTCTTTTTCCAGGCCTGATTTTCCACTTATTGAGATGTCAATGAGGAGGAGATCGCTTGATACTTATCCTGGCACAGAAATTCACATTAGGTGGAAGAGAGAAACAAATATTTTCTGATTACCTTGAAGGAGGGTCATCTTCAATGTGGCACCGTAGTCGATAAGGTGACAGCAAAAATGGATTTGGACTCTGTTGCAACCAAGAGGGTTAATTTGTCCTCAAGATTAACTTAGCCCTTCGTAAAGGAAAGTAGAGTTCTATTGCATTTCATTAGAGTCTATAAATCAGGATGTTAATTCAATAATCTGGGCTTATCTGGAAAAAAGTCGAAGCAGACCCAGGTTATTTGCTGTGAATGCATTATTGGGGAAAAGTGCTGGCAACCACAGATCTCGGTACTCTTACAACTTAGTAGTTTATAGTTATCAGACTTTTAACGTACATCGCTCCAATAAAAGATAAAACAATTGAAAAGAGATGTTTTACACTAGGAGTTTCAGACAGGAGGACCAAGGAGTGGGCTTATTGGGTGCAATGGCCATCCCTAAAAAAAGGTGTACCCCCACAATTTCCTCCTAAGCATTAAAACATTGCAATATATATGTGTGTATGTGTTTTCCCTACCATTATACAAGCAGGGCACCGAGCCTGTCAACAGAACCGAGCGTTCTGCCTACCAAATTGACCTTCACCCCCTCCCCTTACCGGCACATTACAGAGCTATCTCAATGCCTTGCAGGAATTGTGTCGCAAGTTTGGATTAGCTGTAGGTGTCACCAAGACCCCAAAACTTTAACCGCCTCCGAGAGGCTGTGATCCTGATGCTAACTCGCTGATCATTGATGGGCTAAACCTGGAAGAAGTCACCAACTTCCGTTATCCGGGTTGCCAGATAAGAAATGACAACCGTCTTGTGTCCGAAATCCCTGTGCGTATAGCAGGAGCTGCTGCCACCACGGGCAAGTTAAATCAGTGTGTGTGGAAATCTCATGGCATCACACTGCAGACGAAGCTCGCAGTTTACTGTGCCATAGTACTGTCAATCCTTTTATACGCCGCTGAAACCTGGTACCTGTATAAAGGTGACGTGTTTCATATAAAAAGCCTACGTTTCATCTTGTGCGTCAAATGGCAGGATCGTGGCACAAATGCAGATGTTCTTTGTTGCTTACTGATGAGAGGACACTGCGATGGTGCGGTCACGTTCAGTGGGTGGAAGACTGTAGACTACCAAAGAGCGTATTCTACTCAAGAGTTTTCGAGTGGGAAGCGCAACTCGGGCGGGCGGTACCTTCTCTATAAGGAAGTCTTCAAACGTAATCTGACTGTCTGTAATTTGGCCACCGAAGAGTGGGAGGAGGCTGGTCGAAGATCAATTTGGCGTTCAAAGGTCAAGAAAGGCGTCTCAAACTTTGAAAATTCCCGCCTTTTCGAGTTGGACCTTAAGCGAAAAATTCGCAACTGACCTAAACCCTCCTACAAATACACCTACAATAGTGCGGGCCAACTACACTGCGCGACCTGCGACTGAATATTTAAGACTAAGTTCGGATTTGCAAGCCACATACGAGCACATGCCAGAAGCTAGCCAGGGTCGCCATCGTCAGACACCATGCAGACGACATGATTTACTGGCACTGACATAGCGCTAAGCTATCCTTGATAGAGAGGAACAATGAAAGGAGTGAAGGAGGCCATCTTCAGCCACCAGAGGGCCCTCGACTAATATGGCAAGCCCAGCGTCTCATTAATAGGTAAACGTGGCTATTAATGAGACACTTGGCTTGCCATACCAAGCCACCCTCGTCTCGCTCCGTAACTTCTAGATCAAACATCAAATCAGCTTAATTTCTGCGCATCTCCCAGGTGAAATGCAACCGATTTGATCATTAAAGTGCATTTATTAAGAAAAAGTTAGACTAAGTCACCCCTTTGCTATAATTTTGAGCAAACAAACAATTGTTTTTAAGTGTTAATCTTGTGAAAGTCCTCCCGTGTGTGCTCCCACAACACATTTCTGGGTGGTCAGCGGTGACGCATGATAGATGTGACATACGGCGAAGCGACATGTTTTTTCCCACTTTATTAGACATATTTGGACTGATGCAACTTTTACAGCAGTGCAACGTGTACTGTGGCAAGTACGGTAGTATTCGGTTAATAAAAATACATGTTTTCCTTTTTTTTTAGGAGGCTATTTTCATTTTAAACTTTCTTAAATTTGGCTTGAAGAGCGGCACGTTGGAAAAAATGTGACTCCAGCTGAAAAAATGAGCCCCAATGAGGAAGTTTTTGTCAAATTATGCTCTGATCTGAAGCAGGGAGAGGAGGAGCACTCGTCATCCATTTCAGACGGTTTATTTTACCCACATTTAAAGTACAACGATCACAGCCATTGTAACCCCACCGTGAGGTCCCAAAACAATGGCTCCGAGCGTAAACTGGAAACCCAGCTTCTTCAGTGCTCGGCCACACCTCCCAGGAGGAGTCACCACCATCGACGAATGGGAAGCCCTACTCTTATCATGTGACCCAGCTCTCAACCAATAATATCTCGCCATTTACATTTTCTACCGGAAACGGAATCGGATCGTGTTTTAGCGCACTATCGTTCTAAGTAACAAAACAGGATGCATATATCTAGACATTTCATTAAGTTAATATATTATCTGATAAAATTGTAGTTCATTTTCAATATTGAGTTATTATTTTTAACTTGAGCTTCAAAATGTTCGTATGTTGAAACTTGGCCATTCACCACCAGGCATCGAGATTTTTGTTTTCCAAGAGTGCCAGTTTGAAAACTGGATTTTTATTCGACTTGAGCGATGTCTTTGGGAAGTCCACCTCTTTATTTAAATAGGAGAATCCCCAAGCTTCACAATGATGCCAACCATTATACGAAGGGATTTCCCAGCGCTATAGCAGCCGGAAGAACAAAAAATGGTCAGCTTCAAAGGAAATTAAAAGGATTATTACCAAACACATACCAGTTAGAAACTGTCGATTTAAAGGTAAATTAGGAATTGTATTGAATAAAAATATACGCATTATCGACTTGTTTTTATGCACATCTCAATTATGGCAAAAATGAACATTTTCCTATTTTGCACTGCATTTTGGGCTCATTTTGACTAATTTTTCCGTTACCTGTCAGAAATAAATTGTAGCTGATCTCTAATTCGTA
Source organism: Nematolebias whitei (assembly GCF_014905685.2). Taxonomy (NCBI): domain Eukaryota; kingdom Metazoa; phylum Chordata; class Actinopteri; order Cyprinodontiformes; family Rivulidae; genus Nematolebias; species Nematolebias whitei. The sequence continues at coordinate 3,228,973 of NC_056520.1, forward strand.
CGACTTGACGGTCATGGTGTAAATGTTCTCCGGTTTGTGGTGCCTACTTAACGATAAGGTTCTGTGCACAGAAAGAGAGAAAGTGAAGGGGAACAAGGCCTTCGGAGAACAAAGCTCTGATTGTTCCTGCTCGCTGCCTGTCCAAGATTATGATCCATTCATTTCATTTGACCGGCAATGGGCCCTAATTAATTCCAACTTTACATTCTGACCTACAATCTCCTCCTGCTCATTCCTCCTAAAATATTTCCCCACATATAACCTCAAACTTCACCTTTTATCTCCTTCACTTGCCTCAATTTTTGGACATACCCTACGCCGCTTAGCAAAACAACTACATGTTAAACTTCAAAATTTTACATTAATTAAATTCGAATAAATAGATTTCATTTTGTGGTTTTATATTTTTCTCTCGGATCAAATAATTTCATAGCTGTTCAAGTGATTGTGCCGGTTGTGTTTTTTAGGGCTGATTAGCTCAAAAGTAATTTCTTTAAACAGTCGTTTTATATATTCTAAATGCTAATTTACCGTTAGCTAGTGGATTCTAGTAGCTAGTACCGGTGCAGTCTTGTTTAGCTGTTTGCAAAAGTGTCTTAAGTCATTATTTTGACAATAAGTCTTGTTTAAAATGTTTTTAATATGATTTTTGTTGTATGCAGTACTTATGTTAAAGGTAGAAACATTGGGGGGGAGTGGTGGCGCAGAGGTTAGAGAGGTGGGCTTGTGATCCGAAGATCGCCGGTTCACGCCCCGGCCCCGACAACATCAAAATTGTGGGTAGGGTAGGTGAAACACCCACACTTGCCCCCACCCTCATTCGCCCCACTCTGGGCCCATGAGCAAGGCCCTTAACCCCCACCATGTGCTCCCTAAAAAAAAAAAAAAAAAAAAAAAAAAAAAACCAGGTCTCTCTTGAAAAAAAAAAGAGTTCTCGTGGCTCAATGAGACTAACCTGTATAAATAAAGGCTAAATGAAAAAAAAAAATTAAGTGGTTATTCTAAGCAAGTGTTTTAATAGCCAATCATCCGTGAGTTATAATTTACCGTTAGGTAGTTGATCCTATAGTAACTCGTGCTTGCGCAGTGATTTCTTTAGATGGTTGTAAAGATGTCTAAAGTCACAAGTGGGACACAATCATGAAGTGGAATGAAATTTAGTGAATGTGTCAAACTTTAACAAATAAACTGAAAAGTGGGGCGTGGAATGTTATTCGGCCCCTTTACTTTCAGAGCAGCAAACTCACTCCAGAAGTTCAGTGAGGATCTATGAATGATCCAATGTTGTCCCAAATGACTGATGATGATAAATAGAATCCACCTGTGTGTAATCAAGTCTCCGTATAAATGCACCTGCTCTGTGAGAGTCTCAGGGTTCAAAGCGCAGAGAGCATCATGAAGACCAAGGAACACACCAGGCAGGTCCGAGCTACTGTTGTGGAGAAGTTTAAAGTCGGATTTGGATACAAAAAGATTTCCCAAGCTTTAAACATCCCAAGGAGCACTGTGCAAGCAATCATGTTGAAATGGAAGGAGAATCAGACCACTGCAAATCTACCAAGACCCGGCCGTCCCTCTAAACTTTCATCTGGAACAAGGAGAAGACTGATCAGAGATGCAGCCAAGAGACCCATGATCACTCTGGATGAACTGCAGAGATCTACAGCTGAGGTGGGAGAGTCTGTCCATAGGACAACAATCAGTCGTACACTGCACAAATCTGGCCTTCATGGAAGAGTGGCAAGAAGAAAGCCATTTCTCAAAGATATCCATAAAAAATGTTTAAAGTTTGTCACCTGGGAGACACCAAACATGTGGAAGAAGGTGCTCTGGTCACATGAAACCAAAATCCAACTGTTTGGCCACAATGCAAAACGATATGTTTGGAGTAAAAGCAACACAGCTCATCACCCTGAACACAACATCCCCACTGTCAAACATGGTGGTGGCAGCATCATGGTTTGGGCCTGCTTTTCGTCAGCAGGGACAGGGAAGATGGTCAGAATTGATGGAAGATGGATGGGGCCAAATACAGGACCATTCTGGAAGAAAACCTGTTTGAGCCTGCAAGAGACCTGAGACTGGGAAGGAGATTTATCTTCCAACAAGACACTGATCCAAAACATAAAGACACATCTACAACGGAATGGTTCACAAATAAACGTATCCAGGTGTTGGAATGGCCAAGTCAAAGTCCAGACCTGAATCCAATCGAGAATCTGTGGAAAGAGCTGAAGACTGCTGTTCACAAACACTCTCCATCCAACCTCACTGAGCTCCAGCTGTTCTGCAGGAAGAATGGGCAGAACTTCAGTGTCTCCATGTTCAAAACTGATGGAGACAAACCCCAAGAGACTTGCAGCTGGAACTGCAGCAAGAGGCGGAGCTACAAAGTATTAACGCAAGGGGGCTCAATAATACTGCACGCCCCACTTTTCAGTTTTTTATTTGTTAAAAAAGTTTGACACATCCAATAAATTTCATTCCACTTCACGATTGTGTCCCACTTGTTGTTGATTCTTCACAAAAAATGTAAATTTTATATCTTCATGTTTGAAGCCTGAAATGTGGCAAAAGGTTGAAAAGTTCAAGGGGGACGAATACTTTCGCAAGGCACTGTAATTGTATTTTTTATGTATGTGAATGTTCCTGTTCAGTGCCCCGAGACAACTTCTGTTGTGACTTGGCGCTACATGAACCGAACTGAAAAAATTCCAGTGCAAGGCGGCGGGCGATAGGCATTCTTCCAAGGAATACAGCTATGTTTTTTATTTAGCGCGTTGAAGCGACAGCAGTTAAAAGAAAGCAACTTTTGTTTTGCAGCCGTACTAAAAATTTGCCCACATTTCTGCACCATCTGTCAAATATAAAGAGGCTAGTCCTCCTCACCAGTTTGCGCCACCACCACCACTACTATGCAACCACACACACTCGAAATGATCCCTCTGCCGCAGCCTCAACCCCTGCACTCTTCTTGTCAAACAGAGCTTGGCACCGTTTCCTTTTTCCTGCCCTACATCCGAAATGTGAGGAGAGAAGTGAGCCGAATTGAGGAGCTGAAGGTGGAGGGAGAAGGGCTGCAGGTGGGGAGGGGGTTGACAAAAAGGCGGAACGAAGGACGGTGAAGGGGGAGCAGAGTGGCAAGAGCGCAATATAGGAGGAAGACGCCATGGGGGTGGGTGGAGGACAGAGACTGCTTTGTTGATAGCAACTGCAAACTTCATGGCGTTCATTGGCTACGCGGCCTCGAAAAGGGCGAGGCCTGTGCGTGTTTGCACATGTTGTGTCTAAACATAAAGGAACGATATGGGATTCCCTTCCAAGAAACGTATGGAAAACACACGTGCCTCAATCTTCAGCACACACAGACCGGATATTGGCCGTGTCAAAGCCTCTGTTACACAAAGCTTATCTTGGCACAGGTAGACCAGATCCTCGATAAGTAACTTACCATACCATTTTATTTATAGAGCACTTAAAACAGCTACAAGGCCAACCAAAGTGCTGTACAGACAGAACAACAGGTAACACACAAAGCAACGATCGCCACACGTATGCAGTCAGAAACCAGGCAATTCTCTTAAAATGTTGAGTAAAAACTTGGTAGTACAATCTTTCCATCTGATTAACAAGAGGTGTAGCTTGTGAGTAAAAACAAAACTATTTTGCGAGTACAAGAAAACCCCAGTTAAACCGGTATCTCACTAGGTTGAAACCATGACGATGAACGGTGTTCACAAATTCAAACGTTCATTTACGGCTGTTTCCTCAGGTCTCACAAGGAGACACTAGTATTTTTATTGTGTCCTAAATTTTTGTGTCACCAATTCCCTTTTAAAACAGTCAGTTCCCACATGCAAACAAACAAACAAACAAACAAAAAAACAGAACTGTAGGAGTGTTTGTGAATCCATGAAACCAAATTGAAATATGATTAAGACACTTGGGCTAATTGCGACAAACCTACTTGTATATCATTTGCAAAAATGTCACGCAAATGTTGCAATTTGTTTACGTTTGCAAAAGTCTCTCCGTCTTGTGAGCTAGATAACTTGAAAAATAAATCAAGTACTGACTTCTATGTTTGTGCATCTAGAAGAAAAGTTCCTTTCGAAAATTAGGTTGCCACATCAAAATTCAAGATGGACACCGTCTTATGTACTGTATGTAAACCGGTCACCCCGATCATTTGAGAAAACCATGTTTCCTAGTTTTTATATTAAAAGTAGTTTACTTAAATGATGATGGTGCCCAAACGGATGCTCCATACGGATTGAAATCTAGAGAACAAACGATCACCTCTTTTCATTGCTACCTGTAAAATTAGTTGCTTTTTGAGTAACTTGAAGGACTAATATTAGGATTATGTCTTTTTTTTTTTTTTTGAACCATTCATCCTTATATTAGCAACCTCGGTAGTTTTTTAATTTTTTTTATAACGGAGTACAGGTGACCACAGGAAGTAGTGTACAGTGTGCGTGCGCTAAGCTTAGGTCGTCCTACCACAACAACACCAATGTCCTCATATGTACTTACCCTAAACACACAAACTTATGCTCATACCTGCAAACTCGGAGGGTATGAAAAAGGTGACAAACCTAGCACCTGTAGTGGTAGGGGGGCTGTGGTCCAAGAAGAACATTAGGGGAAAAGACAACATGCTTCAGGTATAAAATACATTTACGAACATTTCGTAATTAGGACATACAGTACATGAGAAAGATAAACATGGGCGTGGCTTGTTTTATTTGCACTAACTTTACGTGTTAGTTTGCATTTCTCTCAATTTATGACAATGACACATTATTGAATAGCAATATGGATACATTGGAGATGGCCTTTCCAAAATTATTCGCACTGAACCGAGTGACTTTGTAGGCTAACATTAACGCACAATTTACTGATGTTAGCTGACATCCTAGCTAGCATCGCATGCTTACAAGCTTTCCATTACAGATAACGCTATGTTGGAAAAGGTAACGGATTATGACGCACATAACGTTGCTATAGTAGGATTATTTTTTTGCCAAATCAAGTTTAACTTGCACTGCATATTATATTGTTGGCAGAAAATGAGACTTACCTGAAAACTAACAGTGTCCAGCATTAGAAGTGCCTAGCTATAACGTAGACCAGTTTCCTTCGCCCATGGGAACGATTTCCCTATCGTCTATCTTGATTGTGATTGGCTAAATACTCGCGTTCCACCAAAGATGTTCTATTGTAAAGATGGAAACTGTTGTTTTTTTAAAGTCCAGTCAATGGGAACTTGTCATCTACCACACCGCTGACACTGCCCCCCGAAAACTAACAAACAAAAAAACCTCTTCATATCTAGATGATCCACGTACGCGACATATTTTGTTTGAAATCAGTGAATTTAGCCAAAAAGCGACGTTTGCAGGTATGTTTGTTGAAGGTAATCATCGTCAATGGCAACTTATTGAGACTTGTATTAATGTTTTTGTGATGGTTTTAATTGGGCGGCTGTGGCTGAGTGGTTAGAACAGTCGTCCTCCAATGCAAGAGTCGGGGGTTTGATTCCACCAGCAGTCACATGCCCAAGTGTCTTTGGGCAAGACACTGAACCCCTCATTTCCTCCGATGTGTGTCCCATCGGTACTGAACGTGATAAAGCTCGGATTAATCTTTGTACAGATCTCGTAGAGAACTGTATGAATGGGTAAATGAGGCACAGATCGTTGTAAAGAGATTTAAGTGTCTTCATAAGATAAAAAGTTGCTATATAAGTACAGTCCATTTGCCATAATGCAGTAATTTTAGGGGGCATTTAAAGAGCTAGTTCATATTCAGTTTGTATTGAACGTTTTTTTGAATTTATCATGTCCTGGATGACTGAGAATCTTCACCAGCATACAGCTAGTTCATATGTTTTCTAAAATGTGTTTAAAATTTTATCTGAAACCTAAAGTAAAAGCAGATTGCAGTATTTGGTCCGAGTGGCGCTCATTTCTTTCCCTATCGTGGTAGACACGCCTCGTTACTTTGACAGACAACCTAACTAGCAGGAAAAGTGGCACACTTGGACACTAAATGAGCTCAAGCAGCACTATGTTTTCTATATTAATCAAGCAGGCATTCCATGCTGAAAGAGTTCTGTTGCTTCTGGCACAGTCCCAACTGTTGCAATGCTTCTTGAGACGCTGTGCTTTTAAACGGCATGCTAAGTGCACAACTTGTTTTCTCTAACTCCGGGGTCCCGGCAGTAAGACGGTCTTCGTCTTGAGGCTCACTACAGTCCGTAGACAGGTATACATTTTGCAAATAAGATGATTCTGGTTTAAAGAGTCAAAGGCATAGATTTTAGGAGTGTGGAGGAAACCTTTCCTCACTTTACTACCCTTATAGCTCTTGTTAAAGTAGGGGGCACCAGTTCAGTTGAACGACCGATACATATTGAGTCAGTCCAGATTCAGGGGTGTCGAACTCTTACAAAAAAGGGCAAAAAGTAGTTGCATTCTTTGAGATATTGAGCTGAGATTGGGTATGGTCGTAGCTGAGAGCAAGCTGTTATAAATTCCTAATGCAAATTAAAAATGCAAGATGGCCGCCTTAGCTAAAAGGGAAAAAAATACGATACCTCAGCTATTTTAAAAGATACTGAACTGACATCTGGTGTGGTGGTACCTGACAATGATGCACAGCATGTTCTGAATTCAAATCTAAAAATCCAAGATGGCTGCCTTAGCTTAAAAAAAAAAAAGACTATAACTCACTGATTTGTTGCCATATCGAGCTGAAATTTGGTATCTGACAGTGAACTTGAATGCATAGTACTGTCAAATTAAAAATTAAAATGGACGTAATTCAATTCAAATCAAAAATACTTTATTAATCCCAAAGGGAAATTAAATGTTGTAACTCGTTATCCTCATGCATTAAAAGATGTTATAGATACTGATGGCTGTAGGCAGGAAGGATCTCTCGGAAAGGTTTGTCCCACAGCGGATCCGAAGAAAATGGCCGCAGATCCGATCCATCCACCCAGACTCGGCTGAGCTCTGGTTCCCCGGGGCTGCAGGACCAACCAAATGCCGCGCCAAACTCCTCCCAGAGCGATGGCCACTCCTCCCAGCAGCCTGCAGAGCTCCTCGTCGCTGCAGACAACCAGCTGCAGGTGTCGTGGGACGATCCCGGTCCTTTTGCTGTCACGAGCTGCGTTTCCTGCTAGTTCCAGGATCTCAGTGGTCAGGTACTTCAGCACAGCCTACAGAGAGACAGGAATGCATCCACGTAGCCTCCTTTTCAACTCTTTTGAGATTTGGGGCTATAGTTGGGATGCTATTAGAGAATAAAAACACCTTGTTGTTATGGTTACGCATCATAATAAATGTCCAAAAATTAAAAAGTTTCAGTAAAAATCCTTAACAGTGATCAAAGAAAGAAAATCGAGAAAAGTTCAAAGTAATTTTTCTTAGCTTCAGAGTTGACCAAGAAGCAATACAAAAACATTCATAAGATATCATCGTGGGGCCAAATGAGATCCAGATAGTCCTGTAAATAAACCACATTCATAAAATTAAAAAAAAAAAAATCATAAAATTATTTACTTCTTGACGGGATCAATCAAATTTCTGATCATTTTAAATATTACTGATGATGAACACATCTGCTTGGTCGTCATTCCCACACCTGCTTCTGAATTTCTCTCTACATGCTGTCTGGAAACAGAAACAGAAGAGTCTTTATGTTGTGAAACATTTCACCTGCACTCGCCGCAGAGCGGACAGCTTCTGTCGCTCGTTGTTTTGAGCCTCCCAACATGTCACCGGTTGTTTGGAATCTCTGAAGAATTCCTGGAATGTTGACAGTCTCTGCAGCCACTGACAAATTTCTGTCCTCGGGCTGGGAAAACACTCGCGCACATAACGCACACAGGCATTCGCACACAAACACGGCTCGGCTGTCATCATTGGCTCGTCAGTGCGCCGCACCTGTGGACACTAACAAGAACCCGTGGCTTGCAGAACTCTCATAGATACCCGACGGACTCGAGAGATCAATTTCCTCCAGCAGAGAGAGAGTATTGAGAATGGAAGACGACCGCCTTGAATATTTATCCCCCTCTTCAAACGACAAATCTAGATATGCGCACCTTATGAAGCTGTGTTTACTAGTCTTGTGTAAATTAGTTTGAAGGTTCCAACCTCTGGACGGTTTCTTTGTGTTTCATCTTTCATCCACGACTTCATCACCGAGGCGCTGAAACAAACTCGGTCTTATAAAAAGCACCTTCTCATAGCATCCAGTTCGATGCTGCTCAGGTGGTTCCTGTAGTCCGCCCTGTCCCCCACCGCCTGCCCCAAACTCCTGAACTAGTCCAAGGCAGTCATGACCAAAGTAGTTCAAAGTATCCTGATTCATGCTCAATAATCTAGGTAGAAAATAAGTCAGGTCCTCTGGATGGTTTCTTTTTGTTGAATCGTTTCGTCTTTCAAAATGTTTGGGAGTTTGGGGCAGGCGGCGGGGGAGAGGACGGACTACAGGAACCACCTGAACACCATCAACTGGTTGATCCACTATGCTGCTATTCATAAGACTGGGTTTGTTTCGTTTCATCTGACTGATTAAGTCTTTTGGATGAAAGACTTAAGTGTTTCAACAAAAAGAAACCGTCCAGAGGACCTGACTTAACTTTGTTGGATTTTCCTACCTGGAGGTTCGTTGACGTTTCCTTTTTTCCTGTAACAAATACATTTGAAAGGGGTCTCTCGCTGGGACTGTTAGCCAAAAACTAATGACATTCACAAGTGAATATGGTTTGAAACGTTCTCTTCCCCTGGTGAAATGCAGGGCTTAATGTAAAACTCAGCAAGACCTGTCCAGGGTGTCCCCCGCCTCTCGCACAGTACCTGCTTGACATAACCAACCGCAACCCGGCTAGAAGCGAGTAAAGATAATGGGATAGCTGGATAAAAATATTCCAAATGTTCTCACAGTTGTTGTCCATCTCAAACTCGTCTCCATGTAGAAAGAAAGTGTGAGAAACTTTTTAATGTGTCGATCTATAAAACTAAACCGATTGGTAAGAGACCGGAATGAAAACCAGACGTTACCATAGAACGGAAACTTGCCGTCAACATGGTCCACATCCAATACCTTCAGCTGTTTCACTTGACGTATGACAAAATGATTGCTAGACTGGGGAGAGACCACAAATTGTCCATAACTATATAACCATCTGCACAGCTTCCTTCAAAATGTGCGGCTGTTGAAAGTGTCGGGAATTTTGTAATTTCTTTAAAAAAAATTGTTGTGCAAATTTTAGGTGAAACCGTATCGCATTTTCTTGCAATTGTCTCCAACTCGTCATCGTCAATCACAACCCAGTGAGGTGTTGGGTTTAGAGGTATATAAAGAAAGAATGAGATAAAACAAATACTTTTTAAGGACGTGATCAGCCTTAGTTCACTTCTATTCGTAACTTTCATTTTTATCGCCTTGCCGCCAAAAGACGAAGGTGCATCGAGTGTGTTTTTGACTTGTCTGTGTGCCTTTTAGCAAAATAACTCATGAATCTCTACACAGATTTTAAAAGCACGTAATACTTCACTGTACAATTTAAGATGTCCATTGTCGCCAATGCATTAATCAACACGAAGCTGGCTAGAACTCGGAAAACCTCAAAAGACTGGTGTGGTAGCCACAGTACAGACGCACTAGCTAAGATGTTAATTCAGTTCAGTTTATTTATATAGCGCCAAATCACAACAAAGTTGTCTCAGGGCACTTTACAGAAGTTCTCTATCTAAGGAGCTGTTACATGTTACAGATGTAGCGCTCTGCTTCTGTAACGCATCCTAATCAACAAATCTGCCGGCACTTACGTAGCACTAAGTTAGCACTGTGAAAGTGTGCAAGCTTAGTATTTATGTGCTAACGCAAGTTTCGTTGCGAGTACAGGTTGTGAGCTAGATAGTGCAACTTGCGTAGCGCTACATAAGTCCAGTCAATGGTAAATTATGCCATCTACCACACGTCTGAACCCCCCCACAACTACCACCAAAAAAAAAACAGGATTTAGACGATTCACGTAAATGACATGTTTGATTGAAATCTGCGATTTTCGCCGAAAATTGACAATTTTTGTAGGTACGAAACTACCTAACAGTATTATGAGGACATTTTTAACCACTCATCCCGAAGTTAAATGCTAACAAGAAGCCAGACTTACACATTAACTTATAAAGTGGTTCTTTAGATATTTGAAAAGCCTTTTAAGAGTTTTAGACTTAGGCTATTTTTTCCCCACAACACACATTTTAGTTTAGTTTTTGCACCTCACAACATAACAGCTCTCAAATTTGGGGACGAGAGCCCACTACATGGTTTCTAGAAACAAAACCAAATTCAAAATGATCTACAAAACACTTCTTCCCATATAATAGTTTCAAGAGCTAAAACTTATAGTTATGAATAAATGAAAATAGGTTTATTGGTGAAAGTTCAGGTCACAAGTCTTTGTCACTTTTATTTTGTGGGTCCGAAGCTGAAATGTATCATATAAACCGTGTATTTTCATTTTGCTTTGACATTAATTCCTCTCTATCACCATTAAAGATTCATGAATTATTTTCTCTATAAACATACATTACCAGAAATGTTCTCTATAACTAGAGCAAACTTTACTTGCACTATGGTCCATTCATGTGAGCCTGTGTATCCTCAGAGTACACGTTAGTATTTGCATGTGTGTGTTATAGTACACACTAGAACTGTATTTAAAATTTTTTATAAGTCCATTTGCAAAAGTCCACAGCATGCTTCCTTGTGTTGTCATTTGAATAACCTAATCTGGATCTCAAAGGACCCATTCTTACAGATGGTTTATCTGATGTCACGCAGAACAAATGAGAAGCCCGAGTAAATAAGAGATTTACAAATCGTGTCCGGGGTAACAAAATGTAAAAATAAATATTGCCAATAGCTCACTGCTTGGTGTGCAGACTTTTTTATTTTATGTTTTGCTTGTATAAAAAAAATACTTCCAGTTTGTAGGAAAACTTCCTGAAGACACTGTTGTGTCCGTTATGACATAATCAGAACATAAAACAATGTTTGCAGTTCATTTAACACTTTAACAACCCCACCAAAAAAAAAAACTGTGAAAACATTTTTTCTTTGCATTTCTTTTACCCTTAGGTGAGTCGATATATTGATCTCTACCAAACAGTCGAGATGTCACTTAATGGTTTAAGTACAAAACTTCACACTAATTCATAAAGAAATAAAGAACAAAAAATGTCTAGGGCATTGAATACTCTTTATTTCTTTGAGTATGCCACAAATCATCTCTAGTTTTCATCACAAACAAGGAAAATATTGCTTCGAACAATGAAATATGTCATTTCTAATTTTCTCAACTCTATAAAGTGTAACAGCACAGAATTAACATCCAATATACTTCTGATTATATTCAAAAAGGTAAAGAAATTAGTGCAAAACAACAGTAACATTGCATTTATTGTTTCAATTTCTCCACTCAAGTCGCATTTCTGATCAAATGATTGAAATAGTGGCTAGTTTCCATTTAAACTTTGAGAAAACATTACAAACACAGAAAAACATTGCCAACTGTATCAAAACATCACATTTCCCATCATCTGTGTGGCTGTGCAACAGCACAAATGTTTTTGTAGGCCAGTGTCCTAAGTTGTCGTAGCGCACATCTGGTTGTGGTTTTGGTCGTGAAGGTCTAGGGCTGTAGCCGGTGTTCTCTGGTGGTGGAGAGCTGCATGATGGTCGGCCCACTTTGGATACTGGCTTCTTGAACTGGTTCAAACTGTGGGCGACTGCCAGTCGGAACCGTTTAAGGGACATCGGTTTCTCCTTCAGGAGGTCGGTGTCCCTTTTGTAGAGCAGCCAGGAATTTGCAATGCAGAGGTCAAGGATGTATCTGAACAGGGGAACATACCATCTCCTTGACTTGGGTCTTGTACAAGTGTACTAACATGTCGGACAGATCGATTCCTCCCATATGCTCATTGTAGGCAAGAATGAGTGATGGGCATGGGACTCTTTGCTCCATTGTTGTACTGTTGAAAGAGGCATGATCCCACTGGCATTGCTTAGTAGGTTTACACATTTATTGAACCATTTTACTGCAAGAACCCCTTCAGCAGCCCTGTAATCACAGGCTTCATGCCCCTTCTTCATCAGGTCTTTGTCTGCCATCAAAGGAGCTCCACCGATGCGGTTTGGTCGTACGGTATCAATGCACTTGACGCCCAGGGCAGTGTACAGGTTCTGGACCAAGTGAAGAAGTTGTCACAAAATACAACAGACAACTGGGGCTCTTTTATGGTTTTGCACAGAGTTGTCACAACCTTGCTTCCAGAGGTAGCATCTGTTCCTCTTCACTGAGAGCAACATTGAAGAATGTGGATGCCCCTTGATAAAGTAGCAGGTCGTGGATGATGCCAGATGAACTTGCTCGACAGAATAATTTGAAGCCCCACTTATGTGGTTTGTTGGCAATATACTGTCGAAGGGTGCCAGCCCTTGTGCCCTTATATGCTACCATGACTTCATCCACACTGCGCTTGTGAGTGGATGGTATCAGGAGACACTGCTCACAAAGCATTTCTAACAAAGGCCGGACTTTGTAGAAGCGGTCTGGACATTTGTTGCACAGCTGGTTATCATTGAAATTAATGTATCTACATTTTTGTGTCCATCTAGTAGTAGTTTGACAAATTACAATTAATTCATGATTAAAAACCTTTGACAATGGTAGTAATATTAGTATACTAGCCTGTGTCATTTAGTTAAAAGGGAATTATTTGTCAAAATTATGTTTCACCCACATATATTCTAGACTTTTAACATATTCACTAATGTAAACTCGGAAAGTAACAAAAAATAACATGTAAAGTAATTCTCAGCCTATTCATGACGTATAACAATGTAATAACTCTTGTAAATGAGTCCTCGAGGCTCAATGGGATTTACCTGTATAAATAAAGGTTGATTGAATAACACTTTGTTTCATATTTACAGCAGTAAATAAAAATGTTACGATTTTATTGAAAAAAAGTCAATTTTATTTACATGAGCTTAATTTGCTACATTTACCATGAAGCACCGAATCAACCATTTGGTCAAGCATGTTTTAAAAAAATTATTATTAAATTATTATCTCCAACATGCAGCCACCTTGAGCGGCACAATTCTAGAACTCTTCCAAACACTTTTCCAACTCCGTCTGGCCATCGCACGGTACACAACCTACAGGGAAACTCGGGGATAAGGTGCAACGTGAACGCCAAATGTCATCCAGGCACGGACTAGTGCAGGTGTAAAAACTACATGACCCAACAACAAAAAAATACCCTCTAACATCCGACCTACACCTCTGAGTCCAGGTCAACCATAATCATTTACAGTACACGTATCACAGAACAGTGAAGCCACAGTCGCCTGTTGATACCGTCAGTGCAGTTGTGTAAAGAAAATGATGTCTCAACATGGATGCCTGGTCAGATATGGTAAAAAAAGAGAACCAACGATGCACCGCTCTGATGTGATTGGATTGGTAGAAAAAAACGAATGTACTTAATCGAAGAGTAATTGGAAAAGATAGATAATCCAGCGACCCACCAGAAGTACGGCCCTGCAGGTCTAAAGATCATGTGTCAGTCAGATCTTTCCTCTGTGATACTGTCATAGATATCCTGATGCATGCTCAATAATCCAGGTAGAAAAATCAAAAAAAAAAAAAAGTTAAATCTGGTACTTTGGACATTCAAAAAAACAAAACAAAGCAAAAAAATGTAGAAACGTTTCGTTTTTCATCCGAAAGACTTCCTCGGTCTGAGGTGCTGTGTCCTGCTTCGCCTTTAACCCACCAGCGACAGCCTTAAAGGGCGACGCCTATACGAAATAGAACGTTGGTTACGTACTGTAACCCCAGATTCTATGAGTATAGGCGCAGCCTTTTTAAGCTCTGGGCCTCACTGGTTCCTAAATGGCTGAAGAAAAAAGCTATTTGGGAGCCGATTACCCGGTCTCACCGTATTTTATACGGACCGGGGATGAGGCCCACACAGTAGGTGGGTGTGGACTAAAGCTTTTAGTGCTGCGCGCGTAGGGATAAGCCCACTAGCGACAGCCTTAAAGGGCTGCGCCTATACTCATAGAATCTGGGGTTACAGCACGTAACCAACGTTTTTAGGCTCTGCTCCATTGTCAACGAAACAAATCTATCATACAGACTTGATTTCAGCCCAAACCACCAACTGCAGATATAAGGTTTGTATTTTATTTTTGTTGTTATTTCTCCCATGTGTCACACAGTGTACTGTAGTTATAGTTTTCTGCTAGCAAAATGTTTAGCATAACATTTTTTGTAGCTTTACCTCGCTAACTGATGAAACAACGAGGAGGAGGTCTGCGCCTTTAGACATTCGAGGTGTTCGATTTAATTTTTAAAATGAAACAAATGAGAAGTGAAGCCTCTGTCCTCACAGCTTCATCAACACATCAACATTGAAACAGATCAGCAGCAACATTGAAACAGATCAGCAGCAACATGATGTGATTTTTTACAGTGATTATCCTGGTTAGAGATTCATGAGTCTAACAGCCTCAGGGTAGAAGCTGTTCCTCAGTCTAGTGGTTCTACACTTTATGCTCCTCAACCTCCTTCCTGAGGGGAGTGGGGCAAAAAGTGTGTGTGCTGGGTGGGTGGGGTCCTTCATGATGCAGGTGGCCCTCTTCTTGCATCTGGAGGTGTAGATGTCTGTGATGGTGGGGAGGCTGATTCTGACAGATTTCTGTGCAGCCTTCACCACTCTCTGCAAAGCTTTTCTTTCTGCAGCTGTGCAGCCTCCATGCCACACGTTGATGCTGGAGCACAGGATGCTCTCCACTGCACACCTGTAGAAGGAGGTGAGGACTGAGCTTCCCAGACCAGCTCGCCTCAGCCGTCTGAGGAAGTAGAGTCTCTGATGAGCTTTCTTGATCAGGCTGGTGGTGTTGTTGCTCCAGCTGAGGTTGTCATTCATGTGTACACCCAAGTACTTGTAGCTGGAGACCACTTCCACCACAGATCCTCTTATGTTCAGGGGGGGTGTAGGTGTTTTTGTTCCTTCTGAAGTCCACAATCATCTCCTTTGTCTTCTTCACATTGATGTGAAGCTTTTTATCTTTGCACCAGCTCTCCAGGTGTTCCACCTCTTGCCTGTAGCTGGACTCATCATTGTTTGTGATGCATCCCACCACCGCTGTATCATCTGCAAACTTTACAATGTGACAGCCTGGATGGGTAGCTGCACAATCATACGTGAGCAGAGTAAACAGGAGGGGGCTCAACACACATCCCTGAGGAGAGTCAGTGCTGAGGGTTATGGTGGAGGAGGAGAAGTTGTGGATCCTCACTAACTGTGGTCTGTTTGTTAAAAAGTCTAGTACCCAGTTGCAAATGGAGGGGCTTAGTCCTAGTGTGGATAGTTTGTCCATCAGGGTTTGGGGGATCATGGTGTTGAAGGCGGATGTGAAGTCCACAAAGAGCATATGGACGTAGGAGTTTTTCTGCTCCAGTTGGGTGAGAGCAGTGTGGACCACAGAGGAGATGGCATCCTCTGTTGATCAGTTCTCACGGTATGCATACTGATGAGGGTCCTGGTTGATGGTTGTTTTAATGTGAGTCATGACCAGTTGCTCGAAGCATTTAGCGACTATCGGGGTGAGGGCCACTGGCCGATAGTCATTCAGACCAGTCACTGTAGAGCTCTTTGGGACTGGGATGATGGTGGCAGTCTTCAGGCAGGTGGGAATTGTCCTGAAGACTGCCACCATCATCCCAGTCCCAAAAAGCTCTACAGTGACTGTTGTTGATAACATTACAAGTACTGAAGAGGTATGCTGTCAAGAAATGAAACGGTTTTTACTTAAAGACTTTGGGGAAGGACTGCATAATGCACAGCTACATGCTGAAGCTGTGGACCCCGTCCATGGCATTGCTGCTACTTCTATCTGTTCCCTAACCGATTCGAGTGGAGGGCGAGACACGGCAAAACCTGCTGACGATGGAGCAGATCGTATCGATGGAGGAGACCAAGATTAAAGACAAGAAAGGTATTCTGCTGCGCAGCAAAGCAGTTTGTTTCACAATGTGAGAGCGATCCAGAGTTTGTGCAGTGGAAGAAGGAGCTGAACGTTGACAGAAGATCAGAGGTTGCTGCTTCGAGCCCCAAAAGTCATTGGGAAAAGCTGAACCAGTGTGGTGGAGCTTTCCAAACCTCCCCTCACACACGACGACAGCAATGGCCTGTAAATACACATGCACGTTTATATATAATATATAGAAATGTGCACGCGCATACACGTACCTTGACACAGACACTGCACACCACCTCATCACTGTAAGTCATAAAGACATTTGTCCTCATCTCTCATCTCCTCCATGGATCGTGGCAGTGTGGGTTAGAGGATGACATTTTTTCGGGAGTACCGCGGGTCACGTGATTCTGGCCGGACCGGAGTCAACCTCATTATAACTCCCGTGACCGGGACGTGACCGGACTGAAAGCTAACGGGAGCAGACAGGAGCGGGATCCGACCAATAACCAAAAATGAAAATGAAACCAAAAATATATAAAACACGGGCGCAGCTATTTTGTAGTTTTCTTTCAGTAAGCCTTCACTTTAACACAAGTCAAAAGAACTACATTGCCCAGAAGTCAACTGTTCCAACCGTAGCTTTTCACCGAGACGGTTGGAGGAGCAGCTAAGCGGTACGGAGTAACTGAAAATAGTTTGCAACGCAAGGTAAGAAGTAACTGTCTATTAAACTCACAGAACCGGCAGGAAAGTGTCAAATAACCCTGAACTTCACGAGAGTTGTGTTGGTGCTGTGCTGCTTTAAACGTCTTAACTGCAGTGAGGAGCTGCTTTGTTTACCGTCAGTAAATAAACTCAAACAGCGCATTTTTCTCCACCTTCTCCCTTTCAATTTAAAAATTATGCTCTGCTTTGTTATGTGGGGTTTTAGGTTAAAATCTTCATTATCTGTCGCTGTTTGTAATGTAAAAAAACGAACAACCGAACTCTACCTGTTTAAAGTGCACGGATTCTCCGGTAAAAATATTCCTATTTTTATATTGTGACGTCCTGCTGGATACTGGAATTGAGGGAAACGTGAATAACCATCACTTTATTGTGTAAATAGTTATTGTCGGCTGTAACCATGCCAGTACAACAACAAACTCGTTAGTGAAAGCATTCTCCGGTAAAAAATAACCAGTTTTTATATGAAAGCCTGGTTGCATTTATATTATAATAACTGTTTTAGTTTTAGGATATGATGTGTACAGTTATGTTGTTAAATTTTAGGCCAAGAGTTGATTTTTCTCAGTTCATTTCTTCACACCAGGGGAAAGCAAAGTCGCTGTACCGGTCACCGAAGCTGTGGAGAGATGAGGTGGAACACCAGACCTGCAATGATCCAGTCTGGTAAGATGCACGACATCATGCTTCGCCAAAACGAGCTCGTGGCCTTTAAATCGGAAGGTTGCCGGTTCAACTCTTCGGACCGACAACATCAAAATGTGGGCGGAAAAAGGTGAAACACCCACACCTGCCTCCACCTTCATTTGCCCCACTCTGGGCCCTTGAGCAAGGCCCTTAGATGGCCCACCATCTGCTCCCCCCGGACACCCCAGATAGCAGCTCGGTGGTTGCGTCAGGAAGGGCATCCGGCGTAAGAACAATTCTCAAGTCTTCGTGCGAGTTAGTTCGCTGTGGCGACCCCTGAAGAAGGGACCAGCCGAAAGAAGAAGAGAAAAAAAAAAAAATCAACTAAAAATAACTCGTTAAATTATATATATATATATTAAAAGTTGACTGTTTTTTACGGATTGGCAATCTGTTACAAGCATTGGATACGCTTAGGAAAAACAGACTTTATCATTTTTGGCATCTTATCTAAGACAAATGCTACTGACGCCTTTCTCTTTGCGTGCAAAAACTGTTTGGCTGCGGCTTAAAGCACTAAAAGTCTGCTACTCTACACCGTATGTAAACCTTCGGTATATAATTCCATTTGCTGGTGATTATACACGCATGCATCCACATGTGCGTACACCATCCCCCCCTAAAACACACATAATTGCCACCATCGCGCACTAAATGCCATGCGGCATAGTGAGCTGTCAGACCGCACTAATTCCTCCTTTCTGTGCGTGTCTGTCCTGCTGTGCAGCAGAGGAATAGGGACTGCCTTTCAGGATAACAGCCGAAGCTCAACTCTCGGTGTGTGTGTTTGCGTTGAATTGGGTGAACAACAATCGGCTGCTAAGCTGCAAAGAGCCTTGCAGCCACGGTGTCGCCAACAAATATCCACTGGCTGTCAGTAGCGGGCTGACTCTTTATGTGCGTGTATGCAGATGAGCCAACTTCCTATGGTGGATTCAAGTTAAGTGCTGCTATTAGACTTGGGCCTCCAGTTGCGCTTCATTGTCTGCAAGAAAGACTTTATTATGTTGACAGATGCACACACGTGTGCAAGAAAGCGCTTGTATCCCTTGGCTCACATGCACGCCTGCAGGTCTTAACTTTTACCAATTTATCAACACCCACGCTGGCTGCACAGTGTCCTCTTTGGCGCCCCACCCCGATCTCTTACACCCCTTCTAAACCTTTATGACAGATGCACCCTTACGTCTCCCTGGCTACCGTAACTTACCTCCTCAAGGCACAGCAAGAGTTCACAGAATTGGCTGCGCACGGTTTAGATTTCCAACGTAAATGTGCCGCTTTAAGTTATAAAGTTCTGTTTACGCTTTCTACTTGAGGTGAACAAACAATATTTGGCATTTGTAGCATTTTAGTATATCTTGGCACTTCGGAGTGACACAAGCGGAAAATCTTTGTTGCGCAAAACACCTCAACCAGTTTCAGTTTTAAAACTTGAGTGGTTTCTGTCGGTGCCTTGGCTGAAAGAACCGTGACAGTAGCCGAGGACAGACTCAGTGGAAAGTAAAACCACAATCAGGTGGCGGGGGATGCGCTTCAAGCTCTACGTGCATCCTCTGCCACCCACATCGGAAAACAAGAAAGAAAAGATCAGCTTCTGAGAAAACGTTTTCACTAGTACTGCGAATATTTATTTTTTTAACACCTATGTTCTTTAGGGTTTCAGCACCTTTTTATCACTTTAGCGTCCTGATTTAGTTTCTAAAGCTAAGAAATAACGGAACAATGATTGTACTATTTGATTTATGGGGATTTTTTTTGTATCTAGATCTGGGCAACTGTGCAGATGTCTGGGTCATTTCTTTAAAAAAAAGACTTTTCAGAAGGTTGTCTGGGTTTGGGAAGTTGAAAATAAACGAAGAAATATTGCAAATGAAACTAGGGAATTTGCATTTCAAGCGAAAATGCAAGTGTGAATGCTTCTTGCTTATGAATGTCAAGAAAACAGTTGAAAAGTAGCTTAAAATAGCAGAAAGACGCTTCAAATATCACTGCCAGGCGGCTGCCGATATAAACTCTTGATCTGACAGTACTATGGTGTTGCTCTCACCTACCACTATACCAAGTTTCAGCTGAATAGCTCTAAAAATGGCAGAGTTGTCAATTTTTTATAAAACAGCCGAATACTAGCTAAAGAAATGTAGAAAGAAGCTTACATTTCCAAACGGAAGTGGAGGGAGCTTAATTGTGCTCACTAAGGCTGAAACGGGCAGAAATTAGCACAATAAAGTTTAAATTATCTGAGAACAGCTTAATTTGCTAAAAACAGCTGAAGAGTAGCTAAAACGAGCAGAAAGAAGCTTAAATTATTAGAAGGAAGTTGGGAGTCCATGTTTTTGCTGAATAAGGCTGAAAAAGATTAAATTAACACCAAAACAGCTAAATGCTAGCGGAAACCTACAGAAATGAGCTGAAAAGAGCAGAACAAGCTGAAATTAACAGAAATAAGTTTGAAGAAGCATAACAATTTTTAAGTTAGCTAAATTATGCTGAAAGAAGCACAAAACAGCTGAACTAGTTGATTAAAAAAAAAATTTCATTCAGAGTCTATTAAGGATCGTCATCTACCAATACGCCAAGTTTCATCTGAATAGCTCTAAAAATGGCAGTTATCCTAGTTTTTCTATGAAACATAGTAGCTAAAGAAATTTAGAAAGAAGCATAAATTTCCATAACAAAGTGGAGCGAGCTTAAATGTGCCCACTAAGGCAGAACTAGGCACAAAACGGTTGAAATTATCTGAGAAAAGCTGTAATAAACCAAAAACAGCTAAATAGTAGCTAAAACAAGCAGGGAGAAGTTTAAATTACTAGAAGGAAGTCGGGAGAGCATGTTTTTGCTGAATTAAGCTGAAACATTTGAATGCTTGCCAAAAATGTGTAATTAGCTGACATACATGAAATTAGCATAAAAACAGCTAAATGCTAGCTGAAACCTACAGAAATATAGGCATTCACACCATGAACCGGTCAACAGAACATGTAGTGAAACCAACTGGCGGTAGAAAATTGGAATGACCAAAACAAAGCTGTGGAATTTTTAACGGAATATTGGCGCGTATTACAAAAATCTAAGCGCAGTGAAACTATAATAGAAATTTTACGCCACGTGTTAATGTTTTTTCTTTCTGCTTGACGGCTGAAGGAGGTCTTTGGTTCAATCCCTAGTTTGAACTGAGGGTCTTTCTGGGTGGAGTTTGCATGTTCTCTCCGTGTTTGCGTGCAATTTTCTCCAGGTTCTCCGGTTTTCTCCCGCAGACCAAATACGTGCATGTTAGGCTAATTTCAGGGCCAGGCCTCCTTTGCAAAAGACTTCTATGATCTCAGTGGGATTTACCGGATTAAATAACGGTTAATAAAAATAAAAGGGGAAAAAAAGTATTTGAATGTGGGAACTATAAAGGATTACATTAAAAAAGGGAATACACTTTTTTATTTAAAGTTTTGCCTTATGAAATAAACTTTATGCACCTGCTTGAGGTGCTTTTAGCCTTCGTGTTTTTTAAGGGGGTTAAATACGTGTAAGGGGAAATGGAAACGACTTTGAGCAGATTAAATCTGTTCAGCAAAGTCTCGTGACAGATCAGTTTTGTTTTACTCTCGTATCTGAAAAACACCGGTTTTTGAATCTCCCTAAAAAAAAAAATTTTTCAGCAGAATTAATTCACAGTTCCTGTTTAGAGCTGGGTCAAAACGCTTACTTCAGTTTGGGCTCTTACCTTCACTCCGGTACTTTTCCGGTTAACAGAGAATTGCGTGAAACGCTTCAGAAAACACATTTTACTGAAATTTATGAACAACTAACATTTATAAACTAAAATGATAATAAATTACAATTCACATACATAGACTTCAGGTTATTTAACTAAAATTATTAAACAAGACCACCGTAATATGGGGATGTTTTCACGGAACTGTACGGTTTTATTTGTGAAAGCTGAAAAAGAAAAGTAATGCCTTATTCAGAAGTAGTCATTATTTGAGTACTTTAAACATTTAATTTGGTATGTTTAGACTTATTTTTGTCTGAAACAGAACGTTGTTTAGTGCTTTTTGTTTTGACGCCCCCCCTTTCCGTCTCTCATGGTGCCGGTTGATTGCTGTAAGCCGGGCCGTCAGACAGACAATGCCTCCACGAAGAAAAGCCTCGCTTCCTTCCCGTCTTCCTGTGCTGCGTTCTGCCTTGATGCACAGGATGAATAGGCTGCTCTGCCCCACAGCCGCCATGAACCATGGGGGCCACGGTGGCTAAAAGCAACAAAAAGAACCGTTCTGGGGCCCCGTCTTCCCCCCTCGTCTTCTAATTCACATCCCGTCGTCTTCCTCCTGCCAAATTACTGCAACTACTGAGCAAAATAAACAATCTTGCACTGTTCTTTATGATTTTGTAGTTTTAAAAATTGCCTTCGGGTGATGACAAACTGAGATATGAGCTTTTATCTGTAAGAATGTGTTCTGATCTGAAGCAGGGAGAGGAGGAGCATTTGTCTTCCAATTTCAGAAGGTTTATTTTACATGTAAAGTACAAGATCACCAGCCCTGGGCCATTGTAACTCCACCATGAGGTCACGAACGATGGCCCCGAACGTAAACAGAAAACCCATCTTCTTCAGAGCTCGGTCACGCCTCCTGGAGTCGTCACGACCATCGACGAATGGGAAGCCCTACTCTTATCATGTGACCCAGCTCTCAGCCAATAATGTCTCGTCATCTTGTGTTCAATAATGGGTGAGTGCGTGAATGTTGGGAATTGTAGGCATGTAACTAAACTACAACCTAGGGGTGTCCAAAGTGTGGCCTAAGGGCCATTTTGGAGTGATTTTGTGCGGCCCACGACTGCAATTAAAGAACGATATAATTTTGACACAAACTTAAGAGGTTGATGCAAATGTAGACCTTTCAATTTGATGGTGATATACTTTTTAAAATTTTAGGCTAAAAGTTTATAAATTATTGTAGATCCAGAACATTAGGAGCCTCATAAACATTAACCTTTTACTTATTTATTTAAATAATTTAATTTATTCAATTTTTTGGGGGTCTATTATTTGTTTTCTTGTGCTTGGAAAGTTATTTTTTGTTTATTTTCAGAGACAAAAGCCTAAAATGAGTACCAGTAGCTGTTCTTTAAAAAAGGGGTCGGAACTTCAAACACCCGTTTGGACCATGGACGGCCCAAAAGGGTCACTGAAGTTCTGAAAAAACGTCCAGCTTGCAGTCGCAATAACAGATTCATGGAGGGTTTGAAGGGACACTGATAAAGACAATCAACTTGTATGTCGATGATACCAGTTTATATTCTTGTATATCGAGGATACCAGTTTATATTCTTGTATGTTGATGATACCACTTTATATTCTTGTATGTCGATGATACCACTTTATAT
>NC_056520.1:3251863-3262365 GCF_014905685.2 Nematolebias whitei
ATACCAGTTTATATTCTTGTATGTCGATGATACCACTTTATATTCTTTTAAAAACATCCAATTTTTCCCCATCAATTATTTAATCAACTGAAATTATTTTTGTTGAAAACACTTGCCATATTTAGCCAAATTTTATGAATTACTATTCAAAATGCAACTTTTTGGTAGAAGTGAGTGAAGGTTTGTTGTAGGATATTGGGATTAATTATACCTAAATATTTGTATTGTACTTAATATCGCTCATTTTGAGAAGATTATTTTAATGTTTTGCTGTTAAACCTCCAAAATATTATTCAAGTTGTTGAAAGTTTAAAAATGAGGGGGAAAAAATAAAATTGTGCTTTTAAGATTTTTTTTTTCCTTAAATTCAAAATTTTCGGACCCACAAGCCCTTTCAACTACAGTTCTGGCTCACTTATGAAAACGTGGACACCCCTGAACTAACCCAGTCAACAAAGGGCCCTCCATATTTTGCCCCAACAACCCATCACCCTACGAGAATACCAAGAAGGAGCAGGTAGCTGAAGAGGAGCCAAAATACACCCCACACCCCCCACCCCAACTATTGAGGACAAGATGAATGCACGCAGCGCTGAACACAGGGTAAAATGAGTCCTCGAGGCTCAATGGGATTTACCTGTCTAAATAAAGGTTGAATGAATGAATGAAACTGTTTGCTCTTTGTCATTCAAAGTGACACTTTTAACCCTTTGCACTCCTTCCTCACAAACTCACCCCCTCCTCGCTCTCTCTCCTTTTCATTCACAGCTGAGACAATGGGGAAGAGGAGGCCCACGACCGCGGAGATTAGGACTAAACACAAAATCAACTCGGCCTTTTCTGCCTCTAATGGGATTCTGCGCCGTTACTTCCAACTCCCCTGGAAAAAATAAGAAGAATTGGGGTGAAAGTTGATAATTATGTAAAACAAACCTTCGTTTTGTTTTCAGTCTAAATGCCGGGGATGAATAACCCAACAAGTGAGTGCAGGTTGGGCCCTCGGCACGTCAATCACCGCTCTGAACGCATACCTCGCCACAAACACGTCTACTGGCTGTCAACAAGTGTCAGGAGTTTCATGTTTCCAGCTTATGTTTCGCCTATAGGGACACCCAAAACCAAGGAATTCCTCAACAATCTCCTGATATATACAGATGTGTGTGTGTGTGTGTGTGTGTGGAAAAGAAAAGGGCTTAGTATCTGCTGGGACAGACTAATAGCTGGTTTACGTGAACACGTATTTAAGTTGTAAAGGAAATGTGATAAAATCCCAACACATGAGTAATATGTGATGACTTACAAGTTTTCCTTGATTTGCACGTCCAAATAAACCGTAACCCCTCTATGTGCCCCTAATGACCCTCAGGAGAGAGGAAAGGTGATTTGCACATACAAAAAAAAACATAGCCAAGGTGAAATGCTGTCAAAAACATTATAAACAGGTATAAAGGACTTCAAGGACTTTGGGTCCACCGTCCAGGGAAATGGGGAGTGTGGTAAAGAGGTGAAGAAGAGAGTCCAGGCAGGATGGAGTGATGGAGAAAAGTTTCAGGAGTGATTTGTGACAAAAGGGTGTCAGCAAAGGTCAAAGGAAAAGTTTGCAAGACAGTGGTGAGACCAGCTCTGTTGTATGGTCTGGTGACAGAGACATGGACAAAATGACAGGAGACAGAACTGGAAGTGGCAGAAATTAAGATGTTCAGGTTCTCCTTAGGAGAGACAAGGATGGAGAAGATCAGGAATGAGATCATCAGAGGTACAGCACAGGTTGAACAACTGGGAGATCAAGTTAGAGACCAGACTGAGATGGTTTGGACATGTCCAGACGAGGGCCATTGGGTGTTAGAAATGCAGCTGCAGGAAAAAGACAAAGAGGAGATGTATGGATGCAGTTAGAGAGGACATGGAGGTAGTTGGAGTGAGGACAGGGTGAGGCGGAGGAGGATGACTCGATGTGGTGACCCCTGAAGAGGGAAAAGCCGGAAGAAGATCCTATCACCTTTTTCTAATTAATTAGCATACCTTTCTACAATTGTGGAATTTAAAATGCTGCACTTCAAAAATCACAAATGGCAAAGTAGATAAGAAACAATTTGTTCAGATTTAAAAAGTTTAATTTCAAATGTTAATATATTTGTCAACTAATCCATAGTGAACTATTCGTCCATCGCTACCGTCATCTCAAAGCTTCGTGCCTCAGAGACGACCCTTTATCGCTTTCCATTAAAATAAATATGTTTTCATCTTAAATTTCTTAAAATAATAAAACCTTCAAATAAATATATATAGCTTTAACTTTACACTAGGCAATGTTGGAATTATAAAATAAAATTTTTCATAAAAGGTCACTGTACACGTTTACAAATCGAAGGGCAACGACCTTTTCTTGGTACGTTACGTTTAAAAAAGTTATTCACATTCCAGCAAACGTTGGAACGAAAGTTGACCGATTCAGAGGAACGTGCATTTTATGGAGGCATGGCAGAAAACCTTTCACAGTTCAAGTTTTTGAATACAAAAATAAAACATTTTATAACATAAAACCCTTTACATATTTTCTACGTTGCATACGGTTAGTAACAGAAGTCTGCTTTTAGAATATTGTCTCAAAATGTTTAACAATTTTGGATTCTATTAAAATCAGGGCACTTAAGTGAAGAATTTTCTTCAATAGTAGTTTAATAATTAGTCTTTTGTTAGCGAGCAGAGTTTGGTTTACCCTTCAGGTGAAACTCATAACTAGTGACGATTTTTTTGGCCAACCTGCCTTGAAAGTTGACGACTCTTCTGACACATCTGTTAGACACGGAGGAAAAACTTGAAGCACTTGGTGGATGGCTCTATCATGCAACTACCGGTACACATTCCTCAGTCCAGTCAGTGTGGAGTGCGTTCATCGTTTCTCCAACATGATCTACGTCGTTTTGCCGTCTTCGTGATAGTGGAATGCGGATGAGTTTTTGCACCGGCAGCCGGGCCGCGTGGCTCGATCGTAGCAGCGCTGGCACAACGTCACGCACCCTTTAGCCGGGAGGTAGCACAACAGACAGGGAAGGACCAAGGTCAGGAGCGATATGGTCGTCCAGCGGATGCAACAGTGCGACTGCGAGCACGAGAAGGGTTTGTCGACGCACGTGTCCTCGTCGTCGCTGGAGCAGTGGTAGAAAAGGCCCTTGATGCAGCAGGCGCACGTCCAGTGCTCCACAGCGCTGTGCGCAGAGCAAACGCATCGTCGCCCGCACATCCAGCAGGACGGGAGCGTCCGTGGGCGACTGCACTCCAAACACTTGCACCGTTCGCATTCCTCACATTTGTCGGAGTGTTTATTGTTGTTCGCAGTGATCGTGCTGCCCGGCGTGACCGCCACAACCCCGAACTCTTCGTTCAGGGGTTTCAGCTCCTCCGAATTCAGCTCCGAGCGTTTTGGCTGGATTCTGATGATCTGGTCACCATTGACCGGGCTGCTAAGAGGCCTCAGGCTGGAATTAGTGCTGTCTTTACTGGTCCTGATGCTGCTCTGGGAGCCTCCCACACTGGAGGACTGCAACACATCTTCTGTGGAAGACGTGATGCTTCCATGCTGAGCCAAGGACTGCAGGTTGTGGAGGTTTTGATGTCTCTCTTCCAGAGTCCCCTGTTGCCCACTGGTCCTAACCAAATCAGTCTTCTGTTGCTGGGCACTGTGAGCACCCGTGGGCCCATCTGTATATTCATTACTGCTGCCAGTTATCTTGATCTGATCCAGAGACAGCAGTGGTGGAGTTTGTGACCGCTGCCCACTGTTCACTCCAACATCTGACCCATAGGTGGTCTGCAGAGGGAGTTGTTGCGATCTCCCATCGTCATGCAGCACACTTGACAATCCAGTCACTGACCCCCCGTGGACCCCTCCTCCTCCGTCTCTGTCGTTCTGACTTCTGGAATCCATCTGGGGACTGAAACGCCTCTCTGGCTGTCGGGGGACACATCTGAATTCCTGTAAGAGAGACGGACAGTTTATAACCCTTTGAGACGAGCCCATGCAAATGACGGCATGCAAATCGTAACAGATATCTGTGCACGGACTGCTATGAAAATAAGCCTCGTGCACACAGGACAGTGTTGGGGAACAGAGATAAACCGGTTTGATTACGCAGTGGTTGCAACGACCTGAGCCACAAAGCACAGCCAGATTCAGACTTGGACACTGGTGGGGGGGGGGGGGGGGAGTATCCGGATCCAAAGCTACAGAAGCTCTTTGTGTGCCGTCAAAAACAGGAAAATCAGTTTGCTCGAGGCTGTTGTGAGTTCCACACAAAGGCTTTATGTTTCAAGCTACCCCATGAACGCAGTTTCCTTCCTAAAAGCTGTTGGGGAAACTTTCTGCTCCCTTGAATTAATTAATAACTTGTACTCAAGAAGGAAAATGACTTATAAAAGTTTAGAGGTCACGTTAGATATCCTCTCCAGGCCCCTTGTAC
The DNA here is from genome assembly GCF_014905685.2 of Nematolebias whitei. Lineage (NCBI taxonomy): Eukaryota > Metazoa > Chordata > Actinopteri > Cyprinodontiformes > Rivulidae > Nematolebias > Nematolebias whitei. The sequence goes on from NC_056520.1 coordinate 3,256,324, forward strand.
CTCTTGACCTTCATGCTGTTATCAAGGCCTACAAGTACAAAAACAACTTCACTACTTTCTGCATATTCAACTATGTTTTTTTTTTTCTTTCTAAACCTAATTTAAGGGTTTGTTCTTCTTAGGCAAAATAAGTCAACAGAATGTATTTACAGATAAATGGGGTCAACGTTTCCCCTCCTTAGACACTGGCGACGCTAGTGATCAAAGTTCAGGTTTACACATAGGTTTATTGAGTGTTAGACGTAAGAAACCACTAAATGCTTATCTGGGTTGAAGAAAGGGGGGGATAGCTACATTGAACTGTTGAAGCATAAAGACAATCGGTCTGAGTTTTAGGTTAAAATACTTAAACGAACCAGACAGTTCTGACCTATTGGTCAAACCAGGGATGGGCAGACTTATGGTATTTCTTACTAATGACTTAATTAAAGCGATCATAGGGTCTAAAATTGTCATCATGGCATGGAATTTGGACCAGGGAATAATGTCCCATCCAATTGAACTTATTCTATTTGGAAAGCCAGTAGAATTTGATAGCTGTTCTTGGTAACCAGGCAAAACAAGCCAACGGTGCTTCGAACACGTAACACGATCACTGAATGACATCAACTTTGACTTATTTAAACCAACAGGAGTGAAAATTGGTTTATTACAGCAGGTTTTACTAATTTTCAGGAGCAAGCCAGGGTAGAAATGTTGATTTAATGGGGAGGGCGAGCGTTCTAATGTACCGGTACTTCTTAAGGACTTCCAGTGTCCAAGGACAAGCGCAACCCATCCTGAATCTGGTTCGGCCAGTAACTTTAAAGTGCCTGTGACATCAGATTATTGAGATAACGGATTATTTTAAAGATAACATTAACAAAACATTGTAAAATAAATAAATGACTTCACGTCTCTGAGATGAACAGCTGTTAAGACGTACAGTCCGAAATGTCAGTAACTGAAAGTGACGACAAAGAGGACTACATGTAGCGCGTTACTACAATGACTGAGAACACAGACAGAAACTAAGAGTCTGATTTTTTAATTTTAGTCAATTCTGAGTCCCTTTAGGACGAAGGAACATTAGTTTTGGGCACTGCGTATATGTTTGAGCCCCTACGCCGGCCGACAGATCAACATGCCAATCAAGTGACCAAAGACGAAGCTAACAGCTTGACTTTGTTGTCATTTCCAGTGCCTGTTCTGTGACAAAATGGGTTTTTATTGTGTTTTACTCTAAAATAATGTCATATTTCTTAAATATTGAGATGTTTTCTTCCGATTTTGGTATTTTGGATGGAAGACTACAGCATTTTAAGGTCTTGTCTCACCAGCTAGCATCGGAGAATTGAAATTGTAAAAAAAAAAAAAAAAGACAAATTTTCTGTCGCAGACTCGCTTAATTCTTAATTTTCGAGTCTGCGACCAGCGCGCTGTGCCTGTCTTAAAAGCTGTACTTTTATTATTATTATTTTTATCACAACCTGTTTTTGTGTGTTCCTCCAAAACTACATTCTTGGACTCGGGTGGGCAACATTTTCATTTTCCAAAGGGCAAAATCAAGATATTTAAAGCAAACAAAGTTTCTTTGAGACGGATAATCTGGATTTTTTTTAATGCTTTTTGTTGTTGTAGCATAGTTGGCATGCATGATGAAAAATACACCTCCCCAATACTCTAATATAAGATCTACTTTCTGTGAACTGGCTCTTGTGACAAGAAGTTATTCCAAATATGCTAACTAAAAATAGCTGTGTTTGTTATTATTGAGGTTTTATCCTTTCTGGGAATGCGAAAATCTCAAAGTAATTAACAATATTTTATTTATTTGTCCAAGAGGTTTAGTTTAAACTTTCTTTAAGTTTCATTGATAAAATGCTGGTTTTCATCAAGTAAAGAAAAACAAAAAAAACTTTTCAAGTAAGAATTTTCGCGGCCGAATGGAGATTGTCCAAGGGCCACTTTTGGCCCTCGGGCCACATATTGCCCACATCATTTAGTTGTCTATATTCACCCATCTAGATGCCACCCACACCTTCTTCCACCTGCGTAATATCACTAACATTAGAAACATCTGATCTAAAGATGATGCAGAAAAACTGGTCCATGCATTTGTCACGTCTAGACTGGACTATTGCAATGGTTTATTATCTGGGTGTCCAAATACGTCTTTAAAACGTCTTCAGTTGATCCAAAATGCTGCTGCCAGAGTCTTAACTGGAGTTACTGGGAGAGATCATATCTTTCCAGTTTTAGCTTCTCTCCATTGGCTCCCTGTCAAATCCAGAATTTAATTCAAAATCTTACTTCTAACCTACAAAGCCCTCAACAACCTAGCTCCATCTTATATTACAGATCTTATTGTTCCATATTTTACTAACAGAGCTCTTCGCTCTCAGACTGCAGGTTTACTTGTGGTTCCTAGAGTTTCCAAAAGCAGAACGGGAGGAAGATCTTTCAGTTCTCAGGCTCCTCTCTTGTGGAACCAACGTCCAGTTTCTGTCCGTGAGGCTGACACATTGTCCAGTTTAAGACTTTCCTTTATGATAAATCCTATAGTTGGGGTCGGCTTGTTATGCTGCTATAGATTTAGATTACTAGAGGACAAATTGACCTAATTTTTAATTGTTATAGTTTTCATTTGATATTATTTCTATCTTAACATGTGATTCTTGACCTGCCATTGTGTATCTGTTCCTCCCAAACCCAGCCGGTCGAAGCAGATGGTCCTCTTGTCCTGATCCTGGTTCTGCTAAAGGTTTCTTCCTCATGAGGGAGTTTTTCCTTTCCACTGTCGCCTTCATGCTTGCTCAAGATGAGAGTTCTGTTAAACTCAAAGCAGTCTGCTCCTCAGCTAAATAATGTTAAATTATTATTTTTATATATGAATGTTTCTGTTCAGTTCCTGAGACGACTTCTGTGGGACTTGGTGCTATAGAAAAAAACTGAAGTGAATTAAGACATGTGGGACAAACGAGGACATTTGGATGACCATCTGCTACTCGTGCAGAAATAAGACATCGCATTGCTGTCAGTTACTAGTTATTTAAATCCGGCGCAGCCCGGAGCACTTCCTGCAAGAACTGTGCAATATTTCTACCAAATTAAAGGTCTATGGAATATAATTTGTAATAACTGCTACTGTAGAAGTCATAAACGTGTCCGTAAGATCCATCAGGACCAGAGTAGAGTTAAAACATGTACAATCTTTAATTTTCATGCCAACATTGATATTTAAACCTTTACACCACTGTCTGTTTAGTATCACGCTGGTATTCAGGCAGAAATATTCTCATGTTCTTGCAGAAAGTGCCCCAGGTCACAACAGAAGTGCTACAGCTAGCTGCTTCTGCCACTATTAGTTCTTGCAAACAGCTGCAGTTTAGTTGAATTAAACCACTTTTCCAAATCAAACTGTGACGACAAAAGATATAACCATCACAGTTCAGAATCTTTTATGGAACCCCAATTCAGAATGTCTGAAACACCCTTTTTAAGGCCTAATGTAGGCCTGTCACGATAACAAATTTAGCTGGGCGATTAATCGTCTCAGAAATTATCGCGATAAACAATAATACTGTTTATAATTTGACAATAATTAGTAATTGTCAAATTTAAGAAGAAATGATGGTAATTTGTTTTGCATGTAGTACCTTCTTTTGACCACTGGATGGCAGTGTAAGACTGTTAGAACTGAAGGATGGATAGTGAGAGAGTGAGCAGCGTGTCCCTTTAAGAAAAATGGGAGGGAGGCCCCTTGACGTGACATGGGCTGTCTGTCCTTCATGTTTTTCGGTTCTCAAAATGGCGGACGCAGGGTGTGGTTTGAGCTCTTATCAGTAAACAAGTTCTCAGCTAGGCCTGTCACGATAACAAATTTTGCTGGACGATTAATTGTCTCAGAAATTATTGCGATAAACAATAAAATTGTTTGAAATTTTACAATAATTAGTAATTATTGTCAAATTCAAGAAGAATTGTTGGTTAATTTTTGTGTGTAGTACCGTTTTTGACCACCGGATGGCAGTATAAGACTGATTGAACTGAAGGATGGATAGTGAGGGAGTGAGCAGTGTGTCTTTAAGAAAATGGACATGACATGGGCTGTCTCTCTTTTCTGTTTTTCAGTTCTCAAAATGGCAGATGCTCGGTGTGGTTTGAGCTCTTTAGCATAGCAACAAAGTCCATGCTCAATAATCCAGGTATACAATCCAACATTTTTCAGTCAGGTCATCTGGACATTTTCTTTTTTTTGTGCTGAAACGTTTCGCCTTCGATCCAGAAGGCTTCATCAGTCAAGGAAACACACAACAAAACTGATTCTTCCCCCAACAGCTTACTCCAAAGTGGAACAAACCAGTTCTGCTTGTGATAAGATGGTCTCTTTGGTACGCCCCTCCTCCATTGCCAGCCCTCTTCCTTGTTGACAGTCATGTCAAACTGGCTGATGAAGCCTTCTGGATCGAAGGCAAAACGTTTCAGCACAAAAAAAGAAACCGTCCAGATGACCTGACTGAAAAATGTTGGATCTTTAGCATAGCATTTTTCACAAAGCTTTTAATAAAAATCAATAAGAACAAGTTCTCAGCTTCTTTTTGCAGAGAAAAACAACTTTTTACACGACGGCACGAGTTTCAACCGTGAATTTTGGAGCTTCGACAAGACGGAGGTTTTTTCCTGAGGTCGTCCTGTTAGCTTAGCACGTAGCTTAGCTGCTTTTAACGATCAAAAATGCGATTTTGGACGATTAAATGGATTTTAAAGAGAAGGGGAGGGGTCAGTGAAGAGCACCGGAGTTGAGCCTCATCCAGTGTCTTCTCAAAACAAGATTTGGGGTAAAGGTACAAAACAAACATTTTGAGATCTATTTGGTGTTGTTTTTGTTTTTACTGTGCACGTTAGCTCATGCTCCACGCCTCGTTTCCTGTTTTTGTTGTTTTGTTGTGGCAGTTCGCCCCATACAGGCCTGGCATAGTTACCACATCGTATGGGTTTGTTTTCTGTCTGTGTGTGGATGGTAATGTAAACGATGCTGCATCTACCAACAAAAAAAAGTTTAAAGCAACAATTGTTTTGGGGAAAAAACAGCTTTTCCATGTGGACGGGATCCTAAAATGTAGATGTACAAGATGTGAAATATATATTTTGTCGTACTATCTCGTAAAAAATATCTATTTTTACAACAATGTTCAGTCAGGTCATCTGGACGGTTTCTTTTGTTGCTGAGACGCTTCATCCGAAGGACTTCTTCAGTCTGAGGAGCCACCAAACCAAACTGAATCCTACAAACAGCTCACTCCCAGAGTGGGGAAAAAAACAGTTTGCTGGTGATAATGGCCTCCGTTGTTGGATTTGTACCTGGATTTATGAGCATGAACTTTGGTGTTTTGAACCACTTAGGCATGGCTGCCTTAGAGAAGTTGACGGGGGAGAGGGCAGGCCCCGGAGGCCATCTTATCACCAGCAAACTGTTTTTTTTTTCCCCACTCTGGGACTGAGCTGTTTGTAGGATTCAGTTTGGTTTGGTGGCTCCTCAGACTGAAGAAGTCCTTCGGATGAAGGATGAAACGTCTCAGCAAAAGAAACCGTCCAGATGACCTGACTGTGGATATAGACCTGGATTAATGTGCATGAACTTTGTTCTATATTTTTACATTTTTGTTTGGTTTAAGGACGTCAACAGAAGTAAAAGACTGATTTATCACCTTACAGCTTTAAAACTGTTTATTTTGGCTACTTAAAAAAAACAACAACTAGTAATCAACCATGATTATACATCAATACCAACAGATACTTTTAAGTGTACAAGCTTATCTAAGGATTGTTCAATATATTCAACTTAAGCAATATTTGTTATATTTTGCTAAAAAATTCCATCCATCCATCCATCCATGCATCCATCCATCCATGCATGCATGCATCCATGCATCCATCCATGCATGCATGCATCCATCCATCAATCCATTCATGCATCTGTCCATCCATCCATCCATCCATCCATCCATCCATCCATCCATCCATCCATCCATCCATCCATCCATCCATCCATCCATCCAT